>NW_024037359.1:0-46997 GCF_015832195.1 Motacilla alba alba
TTTCCCCGGGCAGAAGCATTTGTCAGTACCAGGTAGGCCCTTGGCCCTTCGGGGCCGGCTGCTCGCTGGATTTCCGCCAATATCTAGATGCCGCCCAGGGACAAACTGCCACCTGTGCCAACTCGGGCTGCTTTGAGAGTGCCCATGGAGCTCTGCAAACTGAGACCATTAACGTGGGGTGGTGGGTTTTATTTCCCCGCGCAGAAGCCGTTGTCAGTACAAGTTATGTCCTTGGCCCTTAGGAATCGGCTTCTCGCTGGATTTTCGCTAATATCAGGATGCTGCCGAGGGAGAAACAGCTACATGTGCCAACTCGGGCTGCTTTGACAGTGCCCATGGAGCTCTGCAAACTGAGACCAGGAACGTGGGTAGCGAATTTTGTTTTCCCTAGGCAGAAGCCTTTGTCAGTACCAGGTAGGCCGTCAGGCCATCGGGGCCAGCTTCCTTCGGGATTTCCGCGAATCTGAAGATGCCGCCCAGGGACAAGCTGCCACCTGTGCCAACTCGGGCTGCTTTGAGAGTGCCCATGGAGCTCTGCAAACTGAGGCTAGGAAGGTGGGGTGGTGAGTTTTGTTTTCCCGGGCAGAAGGCTTTGTCAGTACCAGTTAGGCCCTCAGCCCATCGGGGCCAGCTTTCTTTGGGATTTCCGCGAATATTAAGATGCCGCCCAGGGACATGCTGCCACCTGTGCCAACTCGCGCTAGTTTGAGAGTGCCCACGGAACTCTGCAAACTGAGACCAGGAACGTGTGTTGGCGAAATTTGTTTCCCTGGGCAGAAGCCTTTGTCAGTACCAGGTAGGCCCACGGGCCTTCAGTGCCGGCTGGCAGCTGGGTTTCCGCGAATCTGAAGATGCCGCACACGGACAAGTTGCCACCTGTGCTAACTCGGGCTGCCTTGAGAGTGCCCATGCAGGACTGGAAACTGAAACCATTAACGTGGGGTGGTGGGTTTTAATCCCCGGGCAGAAGCATTTTTCAGTACCAGGTAGGCCCTTGGCCCTTCGGGGCCGGCTGCTCGCTGGATTTCCGCCAATATCTAGATGCCGCCCAGGGACAAACTGCCACCTGTGCCAACTCGGGCTGCTTTGAGATTGCCCATGGAGCTCTGAAAACTGAGACCATTAACGTGGGGTGGTGGGTTTTATTTCCCCAGGCAGAAGCCTTTGTCAGTACCAGGTAGGCCCTTGGCCCTTAGGAGCCGTCTGCTCGCTGGATTTTTGCCAATATCAGGATGCTGCCGAGGTGCAAAGAGCCACCTGTGCCAACTCGGGCTGCTTTGAGAGTGCCCATGGAGCTCTGCAAACTGAGACCAGGAATGTGTGTTACTGAGTTTTGTTTTCCCAGGCAGAAGCCTTTGTCAGTACCAGGTAGGTCCTCGGCCTTAGGGGTCGGGTGCCTGCTGGATTTCCGCGAATCTGAAGATGCCGCACACGGACAAGTTGCCCCCTGTGCTAACGTGGGCTGCTTTGAGAGTGCCATGCAGCACTGCAAACTGAAACCATTAACGTGCGGTGGTGGGTTTTATTTCCCCGGGCAGAAGCATTTGTCAGTACCAGGCAGGCCCTTGGCCCTTCGGGGCCGGCTGCTCGCTGGATTTCCGCCAATATCAGGATGCTGCCTAGGGAGAAGCTGCCACCTGTGCCAACTCGGGCTGCTTTGAGAGTGCTCATGGAGCTCTGCAAATTGACACCAGGAATGTGGGGTGCTGAGTTTTGTTTCCCCGGGCAGAAGCGTTTGTCAGTACCAGTTAGGCCCTTGGTCCTTCGGGGCCTTAAGCCTGCTGGATTTCCGCCAATATCAAGATGCCGCCCACAGACAAGCTGCCACCTGTGCCAACTCGGGCTGTTTTGAGAGTGCCCACAGAGCTCTGTAAACTGAGACCAGGAACTTTGGGTAGTGGGTCTTTTTTTCCCGGGCAGAAGCGTTTGTCAGTACAAGGAAGCCCTAGGTCCTTAGGGGCAGGCTGGCAGCGGGATTTCCGCGAATCTGAAGATGCCGCCCAGGGACAAGCTGCCACCTGTGCCAACTCGGGCGTCTTTGAGCGTGCCCATGGAGCTCTGCAAACTGAGACCAGGAACGTGGGGTGCTGAGTTTTGTTTTCCCGGGCAGAAGCTTTTGTCAGTACCAGGTGCGCCCTTGGACCTTAGGGGCCTTAAGCCTGCAGGATTTCCGTGAATCTGAAGATGCCGCCCAGGGACAAGCTGCCACCTGTGCCAACTCGGGCGGCTTTGAGCGTGCCCATGGAGCTCTGCAAACTGAGACCAGGAACCTGGGGTGTTGAGTTTTGTTTTCCAGGGCAGAAGCATTTGTCAGGACCAGGTAGGCCCTAGGCCCTTAAGGGCCAGAAAAGCTGCCAGCTGTGCTAACTCGGGCTGCTTTGAGAGTGCCCATGGAGCTCTGCAAACTGAGACCAGGAATGTGGGGGGGTGAGTTTTTTTTCCCTGGGCAGAAGCCTTTGTCAGTACCAGGAAGGCCCTCGGCCCTTCAGGGCCGGCTGCCTGCTGGATTTATGCGAATCTGATGATGCCACACACGGACATGTTGCCACCTGTGCTAACTCGGGCTGCTTTGAGAGTGCCCATGCAGCACTGGAAACTGAAACCATTAACGTGGGGTGGTGGGTTTTATTTCCCAGGGCAGAAGCATTTGTCAGTATCAGGTAGGCCCTTGGCCCTTCGGGGCCGGCTGCTCGCTGGATTTCCGCCAATATCTAGATGCCGCCCAGGGACATGCTGCCACCTGTGCCAACTCGCGCTAGTTTGAGAGTGCCCACGGAACTCTGCAAACTGAGACCAGGAACGTGGGTTGGCGAAATTTGTTTCCCTGGGCAGAAGCCTTTGTCAGTACCAGGTAGGCCCACGGGCCTTCAGGGCCGGCTGGCAGCTGGGTTTCCGCGAATCTGAAGATGCCGCACACGGACAAGTTGCCACCTGTGCTAACTCGGGCTGCCTTGAGAGTGCCCATGCAGCACTGGAAACTGAAACCATTAACGTGGGGTGGTGGGTTTTAATCCCCGGGCAGAAGCATTTTTCAGTACCAGGTAGGCCCTTGGCCCTTCGGGGCCGGCTGCTCGCTGGATTTCCGCCAATATCTAGATGCCGCCCAGGGACAAACTGCCACCTGTGCCAACCCGGGCTGCTTTGAGAGTGCCCATGGAGCTCTGAAAACTGAGACCATTAACGTGGGGTGGTGGGTTTTATTTCCCCAGGCAGAAGCCTTTGTCAGTACCAGGTAGGCCCTTGGCCCTTAGGAGCCGTCTGCTCGCTGGATTTTTGCCAATATCAGGATGCTGCCGAGGTGCAAACAGCCACCTGTGCCAACTCGGGCTGCTTTGAGAGTGCCCATGGAGCTCTGCAAACTGAGACCAGGAATGTGTGTTACTGAGTTTTGTTTTCCCAGGCAGAAGCCTTTGTCAGTACCAGGTAGGTCCTCGGCCTTAGGGGTCGGGTGCCTGCTGGATTTCCGCGAATCTGAAGATGCCGCACACGGACAAGTTGCCACCTGTGCTAACGTGGGCTGCTTTGAGAGTGCCATGCAGCACTGCAAACTGAAACCATTAACGTGCGGTGGTGGGTTTTATTTCCCCGGGCAGAAGCATTTGTCAGTACCAGGCAGGCCCTTGGCCCTTCGGGGCCGGCTGCTCGCTGGATTTCCGCCAATATCAGGATGCTGCCTAGGGACAAGCTGCCACCTGTGCCAACTCGGGCTGCTTTGAGAGTGCCCATGGAGCTCTGCAAATTGACACCAGGAATGTGGGGTGCTGAGTTTTGTTTCCCCGGGCAGAAGCGTTTGTCAGTACCAGTTAGGCCCTTGGTCCTTCGGGGCCTTAAGCCTGCTGGATTTCCGCCAATATCAAGATGCCGCCCACAGACAAGCTGCCACCTGTGCCAACTCGGGCTGTTTTGAGAGTGCCCACAGAGCTCTGTAAACTGAGACCAGGAACTTTGGGTAGTGGGTCTTTTTTTCCCGGGCAGAAGCGTTTGTCAGTACAAGGAAGCCCTAGGTCCTTAGGGGCAGGCTGGCAGCGGGATTTCCGCGAATCTGAAGATGCCGCCCAGGGACAAGCTGCCACCTGTGCCAACTCGGGCGTCTTTGAGCGTGCCCATGGAGCTCTGCAAACTGAGACCAGGAACGTGGGGTGCTGAGTTTTGTTTTCCCGGGCAGAAGCTTTTGTCAGTACCAGGTGCGCCCTTGGACCTTAGGGGCCATAAGCCTGCAGGATTTCCGCGAATCTGAAGATGCCGCCCAGGGACAAGCTGCCACCTGTGCCAACTCGGGCGGCTTTGAGCGTGCCCATGGAGCTCTGCAAACTGAGACCAGGAACCTGGGGTGTTGAGTTTTGTTTTCCAGGGCAGAAGCATTTGTCAGGACCAGGTAGGCCCTAGGCCCTTAAGGGCCAGAAAAGCTGCCAGCTGTGCTAACTCGGGCTGCTTTGAGAGTGCCCATGGAGCTCTGCAAACTGAGACCAGGAATGTGGGGGGGTGAGTTTTGTTTCCCTGGGCAGAAGCCTTTGTCAGTACCAGGTGCGCCCTCGGCCCTTCAGGGCCGGCTGCCTGCTGGATTTATGCGAATCTGATGATGCCACACACGGACATGTTGCCACCTGTGCTAACTCGGGCTGCTTTGAGAGTGCCCATGCAGCACTGGAAACTGAAACCATTAACGTGGGGTGGTGGGTTTTATTTCCCCGGGCAGAAGCATTTGTCAGTACCAGGTAGGCCCTTGGCCCTTCGGGGCCGGCTGCTCGCTGGATTTCCGCCAATATCTAGATGCCGCCCAGGGACAAACTGCCACCTGTGCCAACTCGGGCTGCTTTGAGAGTGCCCATGGAGCTCTGCAAACTGAGACCATTAACGTGGGGTGGTGGGTTTTATTTCCCCGCGCAGAAGCCGTTGTCAGTACCAGTTATGTCCTTGGCCCTTAGGAATCGGCTTCTCGCTGGATTTTCGCTAATATCAGGATGCTGCCGAGGGAGAAACAGCTACATGTGCCAACTCAGGCTGCTTTGAGAGTGCCCATGGAGCTCTGTAATCTGACACCAGGAATGTGGGGTGCTGAGTTTTGTTTCCCCGGGCAGAAGCATTTGCAGTACCAGGAAGGCCCTCGGCCCTTCAGGGCCGGCTGCCTGCTGGATTTATGCGAATCTGATGATGCCGCACACGGACATGTTGCCACCTGTGGCAACTCGCGCTGCTTTCAGAGTGCCCATGCAGCACTGGAAAATGAAACCATTAACGTGGGGTGGTGGGTTTTATTTCCCCGGGCAGAAGCATTTGTCAGTACCAGGTAGGCCCTTGGACCTTAGGAGCCGGCTGCTCGCTGGATTTTCGCTAATATCAGGATGCTGCCGAGGGACAAACAGCTACATGTGCCAACTCGGGCTGCTTTGAGAGTGCCCATGGAGCTCTGTAATCTGACACCAGGAATGTGGGGTGCTGAGTTTTTTTTCCCAGGGCAGAAGCATTTGCAGTACCAGTTAGGCCCTCGGTCCTTCGGGGCCGCCCGCCTGCTGGATTGCCGCCAATATCAAGATGCCGCCGAGGGACAAACTGCCACCTGTGCCAACTCGGGCTGCTTTGAGAGTGCCCACGGAGCTCTGCAAACTGAGACCAGGAACGTGGATTGGTGCGTCTGCTTTTCCCGGGCAGAAGCCTTTGTCAGTACAAGGAAGCTCTTGGCCCTTATGGGCAGGCTGCTCGCTGGATTTCCCCCAACATCAAGATGCCGCACAGGGACAAGCTGCCACCAGTGCCAACTCGGGCTGCTTTGAGAGTGTCCATGGAGCTCTGAAAACTGAGATCAGGAATGTGGGGGGGTGAGTTTTGTTTTCTGGGGCAGAAACATTTGTCAGTACCAGGTAGGCCGTCGGTCCTTCGGGGCCGTTTGGCAGCTGGATTTCCGCAAATCTGAGGATGCCGCCCAGGGACAAGCTGCCACCTGTGCCAGTCGGGCTGCTTTGAGAGTGCCCATGGAGCTCTGCAAACTGAGACCAGGAACGTGTGTTGGTCAATTTTGTTTCCCTGGGCAGAAGCTTTTGTCAGTACCAGGTAGGCTCTTGGCCCTTCGGGGCCAGCTTTCTTCTGGATTTCCATGAATATCAAGATGCCACCCAGGGTCAAGTGTCCACCTGTGCTAATTTGGGCTGCTTTGAGAGTGCCCATGGAGCTCTGCAAACTGAGACCTTGAGTGTGGGTTACTGAGTTTTGTTTTCCCCGGGCAGAAGCCTTTGTCAGTACCAGGTAGGCTCTCGGCCCTTCAGGGCCAGCTGCTCGCTGGATTTCTGCGAATCTGAAGATGCCGCCCAGGAAAAAGCTGCCACCTGTGCCAACTCGGGCTGCTTTGAGAGTGCCCATGCAGCACTGGAAACTGAAACCATTAACGTGGAGTGGTGGGTTTTATTTCCCCGGGCAGAAGTATTTGTCAGTACCAGGTAGGCCCTTGGCCCTTCGGGGCCGGCTGCTCGCTGGATTTCCGCCAATATCTAGCTGCCGCCCAGGGACAAACTGCCACCTGTGCCAACTCGGGCTGCTTTGAGAGTTCCCAATGCAGCTCTGCAAATTGACACCAGGAATGTGGGGTGCTGAGTTTTGTTTCCCTGGGCAGAAGCCTTTGTCAGTGCCAGGTAGGCCCACCGCCCTTCGGGGCCAGCTGCCTTCTGGATTTCCACGAATATCTAGATGCCGCCCAGGGACAAGTGTCCACCTGTGCAAATTTGGGCTGCTTTGAGAGTGCCCATGGAGCTCTGCAAACTGAGACCTTGAGTGTGGGTTACTGAGTTTTGTTTACCCCGGGCAGAAGCCTTTGTCAGTACCAGGAAGGCCCTCGGCCCTTCGGGGCCAGCTGGCAGCTGGATTTCCGCAAATCTGAAGATGCAGCCCAGGAAAAAGCTGCCACCTGTGGCAACTCGCGCTGCTTTGAGGGTGCCCATGGAGCTCTGCAAACTGAGACCAGGTATGTGGGTTGGCGAGTTTTGTTTCCCTGGGCAGAAGCCTTTGTCAGTACCAGGAAGGCCCTCGGCCCTTCAGGGCCGGCTGCCTGCTGGATTTATTCGAATCTGATGATGCCGCACACAGACATGTTGCCACCTGTGCTAACTCGGGCTGCTTTGAGAGTGCCCATGCAGCACTGGAAACTGAAACCATTAACGTGGGGTGGTGGGTTTTATTTCCCCGGGCAGAAGCATTTGTCAGTACCAGGTAGGCCCTTGGCCCTTAGGGGCCGGCTGCTCGCTGGATGTCCGCCAATATCTAGATGCCGCCCAGGGACAAACTGCCACCTGTGCCAACTCGGGCTGCTTTGAGAGTGCCCATGGAGCTCTGCAAACTGAGACCATTAATGTGGGGTGGTGGGTTTTATTTCCCCGCGCAGAAGCCGTTGTCAGTACAAGGTAGGCCCTTGGCCCTTAGGAGCAGGTTGCTCGCTGGATTTTCGCTAATATCAGGATGCTGCTGAGGGACAAGCTGCCACCAGTGCCAACTCGGGCTGCTTTGAGAGTGCCCATGGAGCTCTGCAAACTGGAATGTGGACTGGTGAGTTTTGTTTTCCCAGGCAGAAACATTTGTCAGTACCAAGTAGACCGTCGGTCCTTCGGGGCGGTTTGGCAGCTGGATTTCCGCGAATATCAAGATGCCGCCCAGGGACAAGCTGCCACCTGTGCCAACTCGGGCTGCTTTGAGAGGGCCCACTGAGCTCTGCAAACTGAGACCAGGAACGTGTGTTGGCGAATTTTGTTTTCCCGGGCAGAAGCCTTTGTCAGTACCAGGTACGCCCTCAGCCCATCGGGGCCAGCTTCCTTGGGGATTTCTGCGAATCTGAAGATGCCGCCCAGGGACAAGCTGCCACCTGTGCCAACTCGTGCTGCTTTGAGAGTGCCCATGGAGCTCTGCAAACTGAGACCATTAACGTGGGGTGGTGGGTTTTATTTCCCCGGGCAGAAGCCTTTGTCAGTACCAGGTAGGCCCTTGACCCTTAGGAGCTGGCTGCTCGCTGGATTTCCGCCAATATCAGGATGCTGCCGAGGGACAAACAGCCACCTGTGCCAACTAGTGCTGCTTTGAGAGTGCCCATGGAGCTCTGCAAATTGACACCAGGAATGTGGGGTTCTGAGTTTTTTTTCCCCGGGCAGAAGCATTTGCAGTACCAGTTAGGCCCTTGGTCCTTCGGGGCCTTAAGGCTGCTGGATTTCCGCCAATATCAAGAAGCCACCGAGGGACAAGCTGCCACCTGTGCCAACTCGGGCTGCTTTGAGAGTGCCCATGGAGCGCTGCAAAGTGAGACCAGGAACGTGTGTTGGCGAATTTTGTTTCCCTAGGCAGAAGCCTTTGTCAGTACCAGGTACGCCCTCAGCCCATTGGGGCCAGCTTCCTTCTGGATTTCCACGAATATCAAGATGCCGCCCAGGGACAAGCGTCCGCCTGTGCTAACTCGGGCTGCTTTGAGAGTGCCCATGGAGCTCTGCAAACTGAGACCAGGAACATGTGTAGGTGGGCTTAATTTCCCCGGGAAGAAGCATTTGTCAGTTCCAGGTAGGCCGTTGGCCCTTAGGGGCTGGCTGGCAGCTGGATTTCCGCAAATCTGAAGATGCCGCCCAGGAAAAAGCTGGCACCAGTGCCAACGCGGGCAGCTTTGAGAGTGCCCACGGAGCTCTGTAAACTGAGACCAGGAACTTTGGGTGGTGGGTCTTCTTTTCCCGGGCAGAAGCGTTTGTCAGTACAAGGAAGCCCTTGGTCCTTAGGGGCAGGCTGGCAGCGGGATTTCCGCGAATCTGAAGATGCCGCCCAGGGACAAGCTGCCACCTGTGCCAACTCGGGCTGCTTGGAGAGTGCCCACGGAGCTCTGCAAACAGAAACCAGGAATGTGGACTGGTGAGTTTTGTTTTCCCAGACAGAAGCCTTTGTCTGTACCAGGTAGGACCTCGGCCTAAGGGTTCGGCTGCCTGCTGGATTTTCGCAAATCTGAAGATGCTGCCCAAGGACAAGCTGCCACCTGTCCTAACTCGGGCTACTTTGAGGGTGCCTATGGAGCTCCGCAAACTGAGACCAGGAACGTGGGCTGGTGAGTATTGTATTCCATGGCAGAAGTATTTGCCAGTACCAGGTAGGCCCTTGGCACTTCGGGGCCGGCCGCTCGCTGGATTTCCGCCAATATCAAGATGCCGCCCAGGGACAAACTGCCACCTGTGCCAACTCGGGCTGCTTTGAGAGTGCCCATGGAGCTCTGCAAACTGAGACCAGAAATGTGTGTTACTGAGTTTTGTTTTCCCGGGCAGAAGCCTTTGTCAGTACCAGGTAGGTCCTTGGCCTTAGGGGTCGGTTGCCTGCTGGATTTCCGCGAATCTGAAGAGGCCGCACACAGACAAGTTGCCACCTGTGCTAACGTGGGCTGCTTGGAGGGTGCCATGCAGCACTGCAAACTGAAACCATTAACGTGCAGTGGTGGGTTTTATTTCCCCGGGCAGAAGCCTTTGTCAGTACCAGGTAGGTCCTTGGCCTTAGGGGTCGGTTGCCTGCTGGATTTCCGCGAATCTGAAGATGCCGCACACAGACAAGTTGCCACCTGTGCTAACGTGGGCTGCTTGGAGAGTGCCATGCAGCACTGCAAACTGAAACCATTAACGTGCAGTGGTGGGTTTTATTTCCCCGGGCAGAAGCATTTGTCAGTACCAGGTAGGCCCTTGGCCCTTCGGGGCCGGCTGCTCGCTGGATTTCCGCCAATATCAGGATGCTGCCGAGGTACAAGCTGCCACCTGTGCCAACTCGGGCTGCTTTGGGTGTGCCCATGGAGCTCTGCAAATTGACACCAGGAATGTGGGGTGCTGAGTTTTGTTTACCAGGGCAGAAGCGTTTGTCAGTACCAGTTAGGCCCTTGGTCCTTCGGGGCCTTAAGCCTGCTGGATTTCCGCCAATATCAAGATGCCGCCGAGGGACAAGCTGCCACCTGTGCCAACTCGGGCTGCTTTGAGAGTGCCCACAGAGCTCTCTAAACTGAGACCAGGAACTTTGGTTGGTGGGCCTTCTTTTCCCGGGCAGAAGCGTTTGTCATTACAAGGAAGCCCTTGGTCCTTAGGGGCAGGTTGGCAGCGGGATTTCCGCGAATCTGAAGATGCCGCCCAGGATAAAGCTGGCACCTGTGCCAACTCGGGCAGCTTTGAGAGTGCCCACGGAGCTCTGTAAACTGAGACCAGGAACGTTGGGTGGTGGGTCTTCTTTTCCCGGGCAGAAGCGTTTGTCAGTACAAGGAAGCCCTTGGTCCTTAGTGGCAGGCTGGCAGCGGGATTTCCGCGAATCTGAAGATGCCGCCCAGGGACAAGCTGCCACCTGTGCCAACTCGGGCGGCTTTGAGCGTGCCCATTGAGCTCTGCAAACTGAGACCAGGAACCTGGGGTGTTGAGTTTTGTTTTCCGGGGCAGAAGCATTTGTCAGGACCAGGTAGGCCCTCGGCCCTTAAGGGCCAGGGAAGCTGCCAGCTGTGCTAACTCGGGCTGCTTTGAGAGTGCCCATGGATCTCTGCAAACTGAGACCAGGAACGAGGGGTGGTGGCCTTTATTTCCCCGGGCAGAAGCATTTGTCAGTTCCAGGTAGGCCGTTGGCCCTTAGGGGCTGGCTGGCAGCTGGATTTTCGCGAATCTGAAGATGCCGCCCAGGAAAAAGGTGCCACCTGTGCCAACTCGTGCTGCTTTGAGAGTGCCCACGAAACTCTGCAAACTGAGACCAGGAACGTGGGCTGGTGAGTTTTTTTTTCCAGGGCAGAAGCCTTTGTCAGAAACGGGTAGGCCCATGTTCCATAAGTGTAGTCTGCCTTCTGGATTTCCACGAATCTGAAGATGCCGCCCAGGGAAACGCTGCCACCTGTGCCAACTCGGGCTGCTTTGAGAGTGCCCATGGAGCTCTGCAAACTGAGACCAGGAACGTGGAGGGGTGAGTTTTGTTTCTTTTGGCAGAAGCCTTTGTCTGTACCAGGTAGGCCCTTGACCCTTCGGGGCCGGCTGGCAGTTGGATTTCCGCGAATCTGAAGATGCTGCCTAGGGACAAGCTGCCACCTGTGCCAACTCGGGCTGCTTTGAGAGTGCCCATGGAGCTCTGCAAACTGAGACCAGGAACGTGGAGGGGTGAGTCTTGTATTCCATGGCAGAAGCATTTGTCAGTACCAGGTAGTTCCACGGGCCTTCAGGGTCGGCTGGCAGCTGGATTTATGCGAATCTGAAGATGCCGCACATGGACAAGTTGCCACCTGTGCTAACTCGGGCTGCTTTGAGAGTGCCCATGCAGCACTGGAAACTGAAACCATTAACGTGGGGTGGTGGGTTTTAATTCCCCGGGCAGAAGCATTTGTCAGTACCAGGTAGGCCCTCGGCCATTAGGGGCCAGCTACGGTCTGGATTTCCACGAATATCAAGGTGCCGCCCAGGGACAAGTTGCCACCTGTCCTCACTCGGGCAGCTGAGAGAATTCCCATGGAGCTCTGCAAACTGAGACCAGGAACCTGGGGTGCTGAGTTTTGTTTTCCGGGGCAGAATCCGTTGTCATTACCAGGTAGGCCCTTGGCCCTTAGGGGCCGGCTGGCATCTGGATTTCCACCAATATCAAGATGCCGCCGAGAGACAAGCTGCCGCCTGTGCTAACTCCTGGGTGAGTTTAGTTTTCCGGGGCAGAAACATTTCACTGTACCAGGTAGGCCCACGGCCCTAAGGGGCCGGCTGCCGGCTGGATTTTCACGAATATCAAGATGCTGCCCAGGGACAAGCTGCCACCTGTGCTAACTCGGGTTACTTTGAGAGTGCCCATGGAGCTCTGCAAACTGAGACCAGGAACGTGGAGGGGTGAGTCTTGTATTCCATGGCAGAAGCATTTGTCAGTACCAGGTAGGCCCTCGGCCCTTGGGGGCCGGCTGCCGGCTGGATTTCCAATAATCTGAAGATGCCGCCCAGGAAAAATCTGCCACCTGTGCCAACTCTCGCTGCTTTGAGAGTGCCCACGGAACTCTGCAAACTGAGACCAGGAACGTGGGTTGGCGAAATTTGTTTCCCTGGGCAGAAGCCTTTGTCAGTACCAGGTAGTTCCACGGGCCTTCAGGGCCGGCTGGCAGCTGGATTTATGCGAATCTGAAGATGCCGCACATGGACAAGTTGCCACCTGTGCTAACTCGGGCTGCTTTGAGAGTGCCCATGCAGCACTGGAAACTGAAACCATTAACGTGGGGTGGTGGGTTTTAATTCCCCGGGCAGAAGCATTTGTCAGTACCAGGTAGGCCCTCAGCCCTTCGGGGCCGGCTGCTCGCTGGATTTCCGCCAATATCAGGATGCCGCCCAGGGACAAACTGCCACCTGTGCCAACTCGGGCTGCTTTGAGAGTGCCCATGGTTCTCTGCAAATTGAGACCAGGAACGTGGGGTGCTGAGTTTTGTTTCCCCGGGCAGAAGCATTGGCAGTACCAGTTAGGCCCTTGGTCCTTCGGGGCCTTAAGCCTGCTGGATTTCCGCCAATATCAAGATGCCGCCGAGGGACAAGCTGCCACCTTTGGCAACTACTGCTGCTTTGAGAGTGCCCATTGAGCTCTGTAAACTGAGACCAGGAACTTTGGGTGGTGGGTCTCCTTTTCCCGGGCAGAAGCGTTTGTCAGTACAAGGTAGCCCTCGGTCCTTAGGGGCAGGCTGGCAGCGGGATTTCCGCGAATCTGAAGATGCCGCCCAGGGACAAGCTGCCACCTGTGCCAACTTGTGCTGCTTTGAGAGTGCACATGGAGCTCTGAAAACTGAGACAAGGAAGGTGGGGTGGTGAGTTTTGTTTCTTTGGGCAGAAGCCTTTGTCTGTACCAGGTAGGCCCTTGACCCTTCGGGTCCGGGTGCCGGTAGCTGGATTTCCGCGAATCTGAAGATGCTGCCTCGGAACAAGCTGCCACCTGTGCTAGTCTGGCTGCTTTGAGAGTGCCCATGGAGCTCTGCAAACTGAGACCAGGAATGTCGGGGGGTGAGTTTTGTGTTCCGGGGCAGAAGCCTTTGTCAGTACCAGGTAGGCCATTGGTCCTTCGGGGCTGGCTGGCAGCTGGATTTCCGCGAATATCAAGATGCCGCCGAGAGACAAGTTGCCACCTGTCCTAACTCGGGCTGCTTTGAGAGTGCCCATGGAGCTCTGCAAACTGAGACCAGGAACGTGGGAAGTGAGGTTTGGTATCCGGGGCACAAGCCTTTGTCAGTACCAGGTAGGCCCTTGGCCCTTTGGGTCCGGCTGGCAGCTGGATTTCTGCGAGTATCAAGATGCCGCCCAGGGACAAGCTGCCACCTGTGCCAACTCGGACTGCTTTGAGAGTGCCCATGGAGCTCTGCAAACTGAGACCAGGAAAGTGGGTTGGGGAATTTTGTTTCCCTGGGCAGAAGACTTTGTCAGCACCAGGAAGGCCATAGGGCTTCGGAGTCATCGTCCTTCTGGATTTCCACGAATATCAAGATGCCGCTCAGGGACAAGCTGCCACCTGTGCCTACTCGGGCTGCTTTGAGAGTGCCCATGGAGCTCTGCAAACTGAGACCTGGAACGTGGGACAAGAGGGTTTTTTTCCGAGGCAGAAGCCTTTGTCTGTACCAGGCAGGCCCTCGGCCTTAGGGGCCGTCTGCCTGCTGGATTTCCGTGAATCTGAAGATGCTGCCCAGGGACAAGCTGCCACCTGTGCCAACTTGGGCTGCTTTTTAGAGTACCCATGGAGCTCTGAAAACTGAGACCATTAACGTGGGGTGGTGGGTTTCATTTCCCCGGGCAGAAGCATTTGTCAGTACCAGGTAGGCCCTTGGCACTTAGGGGCCGGCTGCTCGCTGGATTTCTGCCAATATCAAGATGCCGCCGACGGATAAGCTGCCACCTGTGCCAACTCGGGCTGCTTTGAGAGTGCCCATGGAGCTCTGCAAACTGAGACCAGGAATGTGGGGTTCTGAGTTTTGTTTTCCGGGGCAGAAGCCTTTGTAAATAGCAGGTAGGCCCTCGACCTTTAGGGGCAGGCTGGCAGCTGGATTTCCTCGAATCTGAAGATGCCGCCCAGGGACAAGCTGCCACCTGTGCCAACTCGGGCTGCATTGAGAGTGCCGATGGAGCTCTGCAAACTGAGACTAGGAACGTGGGAAGAGAGGTATGTTTTCCGGGGCAGAATCCTTTGTCAGTATCAGGTAGGCCCTCGGCCCATCGGGGCCGTCTGCCTGCTGGATTTTCGCGAATCTGAAGATGCCGCACAGGGACAAGGTGCCACCTGTGCCAACTCGGGCTGCTTTGAGAGTGCCCACGGAGCTCTGCAACCTGAAACCAGGAACGTGCGATGGTGAGTTTGTTTTTCCGGGGCTGAAGCCTTTGTCAGAACCAGGTAGGCCGTCGAAACCTTAAGGGCCGGCAGCGTGTGCAATTTCCACGAATATCAAGGGGCCGCCCAGGGACAAGCTGCCACCTGCGCCAACTTGGGCTGCTTTGAGAGTGCCCATGGAGCTCTGAAAACTGGGACCAGGAACGTGGGTTGGCGAATTTTGTTTCCCTGGGCAGAAGCCTTTTTCAGTACCAGGTAGGCCACAGGCCTTAGGAGCCATCTTCCTTCTGGATTTCCATGAATATCAAGATGCCGCCCAGGGACAAGCTGCCACCTGTGCCAACTCGGGCTGCTTTGAGAGTGTCCACGGAGCTCTGAAAACTCTGACCAGGAACGTGGGAAGTGAGGTTTGGTATCCGGGGCAGAAGCCTTTGTCAGTGCCGGGTAGGCCCTCGGCCCTCTGGGCTCGGCTGGCAGCTGGATTTCTACGAGTATCAAGATGCCGCCGAGGGACAAGCTGCCACCTTTGGCAACTACTGCTGCTTTGAGAGTGCCCATTGAGCTCTGTAAACTGAGACCAGGAACTTTGGGTGGTGGGTCTCCTTTTCCCGGGCAGAAGCGTTTGTCAGTACAAGGAAGCCCTCGGTCCTTAGGGGCAGGCTGGCAGCGGGATTTCCGCGAATCTGAAGATGCCGCCCAGGGACAAGCTGCCACCTGTGACAACTCGGGCTGCTTTGAGAGTGCCCATGGAGCTCTGCAAACTGAGACCAGGAACCTGGGGTGCTGAGTTTTGTTTTCCCGGGCAGAAGCTTTTGTCTGTACCAGGTGCGCTCTTGGACCTTAGGGGCTGGCTGCCTGCAGGATTTCCGCGAATCTGAAGATGCCGCCCAGGGACAAGCTGCCACCTGTGCCAACTTGTGCTGCTTTGAGAGTGCACATGGAGCTCTGAAAACTGAGACAAGGAAGGTGGGGTGGTGAGTTTTGTTTCTTTGGGCAGAAGCCTTTGTCTGTACCAGGTAGGCCCTTGACCCTTCGGGTCCGGGTGCCGGTAGCTGGATTTCCGCGAATCTGAAGATGCTGCCTCGGGACAAGCTGCCACCTGTGCTAGTCTGGCTGCTTTGAGAGTGCCCATGGAGCTCTGCAAACTGAGACCAGGAATGTCGGGGGGTGAGTTTTGTGTTCCGGGGCAGAAGCCTTTGTCAGTACCAGGTAGGCCATTGGTCCTTCGGGGCTGGCTGGCAGCTGGATTTCCGCGAATATCAAGATGCCGCCGAGAGACAAGTTGCCACCTGTCCTAACTCGGGCTGCTTTGAGAGTGCCCATGGAGCTCTGCAAACTGAGACCAGGAACGTGGGAAGTGAGGTTTGGTATCCGGGGCAGAAGCCTTTGTCAGTACCAGGTAGGCCCTTGGCCCTTTGGGTCCGGCTGGCAGCTGGATTTCTGCGAGTATCAAGATGCCGCCCAGGGACAAGCTGCCACCTGTGCCTACTCGGGCTGCTTTGAGAGTGCCCATGGAGCTCTGAAAACTGAGACCAGGAACCTGTGTTGGCGAATTTTGTTTCCCTGGGAAGAAGCCTATGTCAGTACCAGGTAGGCCCTCGGCCCATTGGGGCCAGCTTCCTTCTGGATTTCCACGAATATCAAGATGCCGCCCAGGGACAAGTGTCCACCTGTGCTAACTCGGGCTGCTTTGAGAGTGCCCACGAAACTCTGCAAACTGAGACCAGGAACGTGGGCTGGTGAGTTTTTTTTTCCAGGGCAGAAGCCTGTGTCAGAAACGGGTAGGCCCATGTTTCATAGGTGTAGTCTGCCTTCTGGATTTCCACGAATCTGAAGATGCCGCCCAGGGAAAAGCTGCCAACTGAGCCAACTTGGGCTGCTTTGAGAGTGCCCATGGAGCTCTGCAAACTGAGACCAGGAACGTGGAGGCGTGAGTTTAGTTTTCCGGGGCAGAAGCCTTTGTCTGTACCAGGTAGGCCCTCGGCCCTTAGGGGCCAGCTGGCAGCTGGATTTCCGCGAATATCAAGGTGCCGCCCAGGGACAAGTTGCCACCTGTGCTAACTCGGGCTGCTGAGAGAATTCCCATGGAGCTCTGCAAACTGAGACCAGAAACCTGGGATGGTGTATTTTGTTTCTTTGGGCAGAAGCCTTTGTCAGTACCAGGTAGGCCCTTGACCCTTCGGGGCCGGCTGCCGGCAGCAGGATTTCCGCGAATCTGAAGATGCTGCCTAGGGACAAGCTGCTACCTGTGCCAACTCGGGCTGCTTTGAGAGTGCCCATGGAGCTCTGCAAACTGAGACCAGGAACCTGGGGTGCTGAGTTTTGTTTTCCGGGGCAGAATCCGTTGTCATTACCAGGTAGGCCCTTGGCCCTTAGGGGCCGGCTGGCATCTGGATTTCCACCAATATCAAGATGCCGCCGAGAGACAAGCTGCCGCCTGTGCTAACTCCTGGGTGAGTTTAGTTTTCCGGGGCAGAAGCATTTCACTGTACCAGGTAGGCCCTCGGCCCTAAGGGGCCGGCTGCCGGCTGGATTTTCACGAATATCAAGATGCCGCCCAGGGACAAGCTGCCACCTGTGCTATCTCGGGCTACTTTGAGAGTGCCCATGGAGTTCTGCCAACTGAGACCAGGAACGTGGAGGGGTGAGTCTTGTATTCCATGGCAGAAGCATTTGTCAGTACCAGGTAGGCCCTCGGCCCTTGGGGGCCGGCTGCCGGCTGGATTTCCACGAATCTGAAGATGCCGCCCAGGAAAAATCTGCCACCTGTGCCAACTCTCGCTGCTTTGAGAGTGCCCACGGAACTCTGCAAACTGAGACCAGGAACGTGGGTTGGCGAAATTTGTTTCCCTGGGCAGAAGCCTTTGTCAGTACCAGGTAGTTCCACGGGCCTTCAGGGCCGGCTGGCAGCTGGATTTATGCGAATCTGAAGATGCCGCACATGGACAAGTTGCCACCTGTGCTAACTCGGGCTGCTTTGAGAGTGCCCATGCAGCACTGGAAACTGAAACCATTAACGTGGGGTGGTGGGTTTTAATTCCCCGGGCAGAAGCATTTGTCAGTACCAGGTAGGCCCTCAGCCCTTCGGGGCCGGCTGCTCGCTGGATTTCCGCCAATATCAGGATGCCGCCCAGGGACAAACTGCCACCTGTGCCAACTCGGGCTGCTTTGAGAGTGCCCATGGTTCTCTGCAAATTGAGACCAGGAACGTGGGGTGCTGAGTTTTGTTTCCCCGGGCAGAAGCATTGGCAGTACCAGTTAGGCCCTTGGTCCTTCGGGGCCTTAAGCCTGCTGGATTTCTGCCAATATCAAGATGCCGCCGAGGGACAAGCTGCCACCTTTGGCAACTACTGCTGCTTTGAGAGTGCCCATTGAGCTCTGTAAACTGAGACCAGGAACTTTGGGTGGTGGGTCTCCTTTTCCCGGGCAGAAGCGTTTGTCAGTACAAGGAAGCCCTCGGTCCTTAGGGGCAGGCTGGCAGCGGGATTTCCGCGAATCTGAAGATGCCGCCCAGGGACAAGCTGCCACCTGTGACAACTCGGGCTGCTTTGAGAGTGCCCATGGAGCTCTGCAAACTGAGACCAGGAACCTGGGGTGCTGAGTTTTGTTTTCCCGGGCAGAAGCTTTTGTCTGTACCAGGTGCGCCCTTGGACCTTAGGGGCTGGCTGCCTGCAGGATTTCCGCGAATCTGAAGATGCCGCCCAGGGACAAGCTGCCACCTGTGCCAACTTGTGCTGCTTTGAGAGTGCACATGGAGCTCTGAAAACTGAGACAAGGAAGGTGGGGTGGTGAGTTTTGTTTCTTTGGGCAGAAGCCTTTGTCTGTACCAGGTAGGCCCTTGACCCTTCGGGTCCGGGTGCCGGTAGCTGGATTTCCGCGAATCTGAAGATGCTGCCTCGGGACAAGCTGCCACCTGTGCTAGTCTGGCTGCTTTGAGAGTGCCCATGGAGCTCTGCAAACTGAGACCAGGAATGTCGGGGGGTGAGTTTTGTGTTCCGGGGCAGAAGCCTTTGTCAGTACCAGGTAGGCCATTGGTCCTTCGGGGCTGCCTGGCAGCTGGATTTCCGCGAATATCAAGATGCCGCCGAGAGACAAGTTGCCACCTGTCCTAACTCGGGCTGCTTTGAGAGTGCCCATGGAGCTCTGCAAACTGAGACCAGGAACGTGGGAAGTGAGGTTTGGTATCCGGGGCAGAAGCCTTTGTCAGTACCAGGTAGGCCCTTGGCCCTTTGGGTCCGGCTGGCAGCTGGATTTCTGCGAGTATCAAGATGCCGCCCAGGGACAAGCTGCCACCTGTGCCTACTCGGGCTGCTTTGAGAGTGCCCATGGAGCTCTGAAAACTGAGACCAGGAACCTGTGTTGGCGAATTTTGTTTCCCTGGGAAGAAGCCTATGTCAGTACCAGGTAGGCCCTCGGCCCATTGGGGCCAGCTTCCTTCTGGATTTCCACGAATATCAAGATGCCGCCCAGGGACAAGTGTCCACCTGTGCTAACTCGGGCTGCTTTGAGAGTGCCCACGAAACTCTGCAAACTGAGACCAGGAACGTGGGCTGGTGAGTTTTTTTTTCCAGGGCAGAAGCCTGTGTCAGAAACGGGTAGGCCCATGTTTCATAGGTGTAGTCTGCCTTCTGGATTTCCACGAATCTGAAGATGCCGCCCAGGGAAAAGCTGCCAACTGAGCCAACTTGGGCTGCTTTGAGAGTGCCCATGGAGCTCTGCAAACTGAGACCAGGAACGTGGAGGCGTGAGTTTAGTTTTCCGGGGCAGAAGCCTTTGTCTGTACCAGGTAGGCCCTCGGCCCTTAGGGGCCAGCTGGCAGCTGGATTTCCGCGAATATCAAGGTGCCGCCCAGGGACAAGTTGCCACCTGTGCTAACTCGGGCTGCTGAGAGAATTCCCATGGAGCTCTGCAAACTGAGACCAGAAACCTGGGATGGTGTATTTTGTTTCTTTGGGCAGAAGCCTTTGTCAGTACCAGGTAGGCCCTTGACCCTTCGGGGCCGGCTGCCGGCAGCAGGATTTCCGCGAATCTGAAGATGCTGCCTAGGGACAAGCTGCTACCTGTGCCAACTCGGGCTGCTTTGAGAGTGCCCATGGAGCTCTGCAAACTGAGACCAGGAACCTGGGGTGCTGAGTTTTGTTTTCCGGGGCAGAATCCGTTGTCATTACCAGGTAGGCCCTTGGCCCTTAGGGGCCGGCTGGCATCTGGATTTCCACCAATATCAAGATGCCGCCGAGAGACAAGCTGCCACCTGTGCTAACTCCTGGGTGAGTTTAGTTTTCCGGGGCAGAAGCATTTCACTGTACCAGGTAGGCCCTCGGCCCTAAGGGGCCGGCTGCCGGCTTGATTTTCACGAATATCAAGATGCCGCCCAGGGACAAGCTGCCACCTGTGCTATCTCGGGCTACTTTGAGAGTGCCCATGGAGTTCTGCCAACTGAGACCAGGAACGTGGGCTGGTGAGTTTTTTTTTCCAGGGCAGAAGCCTGTGTCAGAAACGGGTAGGCCCATGTTTCATAGGTGTAGTCTGCCTTCTGGATTTCCACGAATCTGAAGATGCCGCCCAGGGAAAAGCTGCCAACTGAGCCAACTTGGGCTGCTTTGAGAGTGCCCATGGAGCTCTGCAAACTGAGACCAGGAACGTGGAGGCGTGAGTTTAGTTTTCCGGGGCAGAAGCCTTTGTCTGTACCAGGTAGGCCCTCGGCCCTTAGGGGCCAGCTGGCAGCTGGATTTCCGCGAATATCAAGGTGCCGCCCAGGGACAAGTTGCCACCTGTGCTAACTCGGGCTGCTGAGAGAATTCCCATGGAGCTCTGCAAACTGAGACCAGAAACCTGGGATGGTGTATTTTGTTTCTTTGGGCAGAAGCCTTTGTCAGTACCAGGTAGGCCCTTGACCCTTCGGGGCCGGCTGCCGGCAGCAGGATTTCCGCGAATCTGAAGATGCTGCCTAGGGACAAGCTGCTACCTGTGCCAACTCGGGCTGCTTTGAGAGTGCCCATGGAGCTCTGCAAACTGAGACCAGGAACCTGGGGTGCTGAGTTTTGTTTTCCGGGGCAGAATCCGTTGTCATTACCAGGTAGGCCCTTGGCCCTTAGGGGCCGGCTGGCATCTGGATTTCCACCAATATCAAGATGCCGCCGAGAGACAAGCTGCCACCTGTGCTAACTCCTGGGTGAGTTTAGTTTTCCGGGGCAGAAGCATTTCACTGTACCAGGTAGGCCCTCGGCCCTAAGGGGCCGGCTGCCGGCTGGATTTTCACGAATATCAAGATGCCGCCCAGGGACAAGCTGCCACCTGTGCTATCTCGGGCTACTTTGAGAGTGCCCATGGAGTTCTGCCAACTGAGACCAGGAACGTGGAGGGGTGAGTCTTGTATTCCATGGCAGAAGCATTTGTCAGTATCAGGTAGGCCCTCGGCCCTTGGGGGCCGGCTGCCGGCTGGATTTCCACGAATCTGAAGATGCCGCCCAGGAAAAATCTGCCACCTGTGCCAACTCTCGCTGCTTTGAGAGTGCCCACGGAACTCTGCAAACTGAGACCAGGAACGTGGGTTGGCGAAATTTGTTTCCCTGGGCAGAAGCCTTTGTCAGTACCAGGTAGTTCCACGGGCCTTCAGGGCCGGCTGGCAGCTGGATTTATGCGAATCTGAAGATGCCGCACATGGACAAGTTGCCACCTGTGCTAACTCGGGCTGCTTTGAGAGTGCCCATGCAGCACTGGAAACTGAAACCATTAACGTGGGGTGGTGGGTTTTAATTCCCCGGGCAGAAGCATTTGTCAGTACCAGGTAGGCCCTCAGCCCTTCGGGGCCGGCTGCTCGCTGGATTTCCGCCAATATCAGGATGCCGCCCAGGGACAAACTGCCACCTGTGCCAACTCGGGCTGCTTTGAGAGTGCCCATGGTTCTCTGCAAATTGAGACCAGGAACGTGGGGTGCTGAGTTTTGTTTCCCCAGGCAGAAGCATTGGCAGTACAAGTTAGGCCCTTGGTCCTTCGGGGCCTTAAGCCTGCTGGATTTCTGCCAATATCAAGATGCCGCCGAGGGACAAGCTGCCACCTTTGGCAACTACTGCTGCTTTGAGAGTGCCCATTGAGCTCTGTAAACTGAGACCAGGAACTTTGGGTGGTGGGTCTCCTTTTCCCGGGCAGAAGCGTTTGTCAGTACAAGGAAGCCCTCGGTCCTTAGGGGCAGGCTGGCAGCGGGATTTCCGCGAATCTGAAGATGCCGCCCAGGGACAAGCTGCCACCTGTGACAACTCGGGCTGCTTTGAGAGTGCCCATGGAGCTCTGCAAACTGAGACCAGGAACCTGGGGTGCTGAGTTTTGTTTTCCCGGGCAGAAGCTTTTGTCTGTACCAGGTGCGCCCTTGGACCTTAGGGGCTGGCTGCCTGCAGGATTTCCGCGAATCTGAAGATGCCGCCCAGGGACAAGCTGCCACCTGTGCCAACTTGTGCTGCTTTGAGAGTGCACATGGAGCTCTGAAAACTGAGACAAGGAAGGTGGGGTGGTGAGTTTTGTTTCTTTGGGCAGAAGCCTTTGTCTGTACCAGGTAGGCCCTTGACCCTTCGGGTCCGGGTGCCGGTAGCTGGATTTCCGCGAATCTGAAGATGCTGCCTCGGGACAAGCTGCCACCTGTGCTAGTCTGGCTGCTTTGAGAGTGCTCATGGAGCTCTGCAAACTGAGACCAGGAATGTCGGGGGGTGAGTTTTGTGTTCCGGGGCAGAAGCCTTTGTCAGTACCAGGTAGGCCATTGGTCCTTCGGGGCTGGCTGGCAGCTGGATTTCCGCGAATATCAAGATGCCGCCGAGAGACAAGTTGCCACCTGTCCTAACTCGGGCTGCTTTGAGAGTGCCCATGGAGCTCTGCAAACTGAGACCAGGAACGTGGGAAGTGAGGTTTGGTATCCGGGGCAGAAGCCTTTGTCAGTACCAGGTAGGCCCTTGGCCCTTTGGGTCCGGCTGGCAGCTGGATTTCTGCGAGTATCAAGATGCCGCCCAGGGACAAGCTGCCACCTGTGCCAACTCGGGCTGCTTTGAGAGTGCCCATTGAGCTCTGCAAACTGAGACCAGGAAAGTGGGTTGGGGAATTTTGTTTCCCTGGGCAGAAGACTTTGTCAGCACCAGGAAGGCCATAGGGCTTCGGAGTCATCGTCCTTCTGGATTTCCACGAATATCAAGATGCCGCTCAGGGACAAGCTGCCACCTGTGCCTACTCGGGCTGCTTTGAGAGTGCCCATGGAGCTCTGCAAACTGAGACCTGGAACGTGGGACAAGAGGGTTTTTTTCCGAGGCAGAAGCCTTTGTCTGTACCAGGTAGGCCCTCGGCCTTAGGGGCCGTCTGCCTGCTGGATTTCCGTGAATCTGAAGATGCCGCACACGGACAAGCTGCCACCTGTGCCAACTCGGGCTGCTTTTTAGAGTACCCATGGAGCTCTGAAAACTGAGACCATTAACGTGGGGTGGTGGGTTTCATTTCCCCGGGCAGAAGCATTTGTCAGTACCAGGTAGGCCCTTGGCACTTAGGGGCCGGCTGCTCGCTGGATTTCTGCCAATATCAAGATGCCGCCGAAGGATAAGCTGCCACCTGTGCCAACTCGGGCTGCTTTGAGAGTGCCCATGGAGCTCTGCAAATTGAGACCAGGAATGTGGGGTTCTAAATTTTGTTTTCCGGGGCAGAAGCCTTTGTAAATAGCAGGTAGGCCCTCGACCTTTAGGGGCAGGCTGGCAGCTGGATTTCCGCGAATCTGAAGATGCCGCCCAGGGACAAGCTGCCACCTGTGCCAACTCGGGCTGCATTGAGAGTGCCGATGGAGCTCTGCAAACTGAGACTAGGAACGTGGGAAGAGAGGTATGTTTTCCGGGGCAGAATCCTTTGTCAGTACCAGGTAGGCCCTCGGCCCTTCGGGGCCGTCTGCCTGCTGGATTTTCACGAATCTGAAGATGCCGCCCAGGGACAAGCTGCCACCTGTGCCAACTCGGGCTGCTTTGAGAGTGCCCACGGAGCTCTGCAAACTGAAACCAGGAACGTGGGGTGGTGAGTTTGTTTTTCCGGGGCTGAAGCCTTTGTCAGAACCAGGTAGGCCGTCGATCCTTTAGGGCCGGCAGCCTGTGCGATTTCCACGAATATCAAGGGGCCGCCCAGGGACAAGCTGCCACCTGCGCCAACTTGGGCTGCTTTGAGAGTGCCCATGGAGCTCTGAAAACTGGGACCAGGAACGTGGGTTGGCGAATTTTGTTTCCCTGGGCAGAAGCCTTTTTGAGTACTAGGTAGGCCACAGGCCTTAGGAGCCATCTTCCTTCTGGATTTCCATGAATATCAAGATGCCGCCCAGGGACAAGCTGCCATCTGTGCCAACTCGGGCTGCTTTGAGAGTGTCCACGGAGCTCTGCAAACTCTGACCAGGAACGTGGGAAGTGAGGTTTGGTATCCGGGGCAGAAGCCTTTGTCAGTGCTGGGTAGGCCCTCGGCCTTCTGGGGCCGGCTGGCAGCTGGATTTCTACGAGTATCAAGATGCCGCCCAGGGACAAGCTGCCACCTGTGCCAACTCGGGCTGCTTTGAGAGTGCCCATGGAGCTCTGCAAACTGCGACCAGCAACGTGGGAAGAGAGGTTTTTTCCTGAGGCAGAAGCTTTTGTCTGTACCAGGTAGGCCCTGGGTCTTAGGGGCCGTCTGTCTGCTAGATTTCCGCGAATCTGAAGATGCTGTCCAGGGACAAGCTGCCACCTGTGCCAACTTGGGCTGCTTTGAGAGTGCCCATGGAGCTCTGCAAACTGAGACCAGGAACCTGGGGTGCTGAGTTTTGTTTTCCGGGGCAGAAGCCCTTGTCAGTGCCAGGTAGGCCATTGGCCCTTCGGGGCCGGCTGGCAGCTGGATTTCCGCGAATATCAAGATGCCGCCCAGGATAAAGCTGGCACCTGTGCCAACTCGGGCAGCTTTGAGAGTGCCCATGGAGCTCTGTAAACTGAGACCAGGAACGTTGGGTGGTGGGTCTTCTTTTCCCGGGCAGAAGCGTTTGTCAGTACAAGGAGGCCCTTGGTCCTTAGTGGCAGGCTGGCAGCTGGATTTCCGCGAATCTGAAGATGCTGCCCAGGGACAAGATGCCACCTGTGCCAACTCGGGCTGCATTGAGAGTGCCGATGGAGCTCTGCAAACTGAAACCAGGAACGTAGGGTGGTGAGTTTGTTTTTCCGGGGCTGAAGCCTTTGTCAGAACCAGGTAGGCCGTCGATCCTTTAGGGCCGGCAGCCTGTGCGATTTCCACGAATATCAAGATGCTGCCCAGGGACAAGCTGCCACCTGCGCCAACTTGGGCTGCTTTGAGAGTGTCCACAGAGCTCTGCAAACTCTGACCAGGAACGTGGGAAGTGAGGTTTGGTATCCCGGGCAGAAGCCTTTGTCAGTGCTGGGTAGGCCCTCGGCCCTCTGGGGCCGGCTGGCAGCTGGATT
Organism: Motacilla alba alba; assembly: GCF_015832195.1. Lineage (NCBI taxonomy): Eukaryota > Metazoa > Chordata > Aves > Passeriformes > Motacillidae > Motacilla > Motacilla alba. The sequence goes on from NW_024037359.1 coordinate 24,723, forward strand.
TCTGCGAGTATCAAGATGCCGCCCACAGACAAGCTGCCATCTGTGCCAACTCGGGCTGCTTTGAGAGTGCCCATGGAGCTCTGCAAACTGCGACCAGCAACGTGGGAAGAGAGGTTTTTTCCTGAGGCAGAAGCTTTTGTCTGTACCAGGTAGGCCCTCGGTCTTAGGGGCCGTCTGTCTGCTAGATTTCCGCGAATCTGAAGATGCCGCCCAGGGACAAGCTGCCACCTGTGCCAACTCGGGCTGCTTTGAGAGTGCCCATGGAGCTCTGCAAACTGAGACCAGGAACGTGGAGGGGTGAGTTTTGTTTCTTTTGGCAGAAGCCTTTGTCAGTACCAGGTAGGCCCTTGACCCTTCGGGGCCAGCTGCCTGTTGGATTTCCGCCAATCTGAAGATGCTGCCTAGGGACAAGCTGCCACCTGTGCCAACTCGGGCTGCTTTGAGAGTGCCCATGGAGCTCTGCAAACTGAGACCAGGAACCTGGGGTGCTGAGTTTTGTTTTCCGGGGCAGAAGCCCTTGTCAGTACCAGGTAGGCCCTTGGCCCTTCGGGGCCGGCTGCCAGCTGGATTTATGCGAATATCAAGATGACGCCGAGAGACAAGCTGCCACCTCTGCTTACTCGGGCTGCTTTGAGAGTGCCCATGGAGCTCTGCAAACTGAGACCAGGAATGTGGGTTGGCGGATTTTGTTTCCCTGGGCAGAAGCCTTTGTCAGTACCAGGTAGGCCCTCGGCCCATTGGGGCCAGCTTCCTTCTGGATTTCCACGAATATCAAGATGCCGCCCAGGGACAAGTGTCCACCTGTGCTAACTCGGGCTGCTTTGAGAGTGCCCATGGAGCTCTGCAAACTGAGACCAGGAACGTGTGGTGGTGGGCTTTATTTCCCCGGGCAGAAGCATTTGTCAGTTCCAGGTAGGCCGTTGGCCCTTAGGGGCTGTCTGGCAGCTGGATTTCCGCGAATCTGAAGATGCCGCCCAGGATAAAGCTGGCACCTGTGCCAACTCGGGCAGCTTTGAGAGTGCCCACGGAGCTCTGTAAACTGAGACCAGGAACGTTGGGTGGTGGGTCTTCTTTTCCCGGGCAGAAGCGTTTGTCAGTACAAGGAAGCCCTTGGTCCTTAGTGGCAGGCTGGCAGCGGGATTTCCGCGAATCTGAAGATGCCGCCCAGGGACAAGCTGCCACCTGTGCCAACTCGGGCGGCTTTGAGCGTGCCCATGGAGCTCTGCAAACTGAGACCAGGAACGTGGGGTGCTGAGTTTTGTTTCCCCGGGCAGAAGCCTTTGTCTGTACCAGGTAGGCCCTTGACCCTTAGGGGCTGGCTGCCTGTTTGATTCCCACGAATCTGAAGATGCTGCCTAGGGACAAGCTGCCACCTGTGCCAACTCGGGCTGCTTTGAGAGTGCCCATGGAGCTCTGCAAACTGAGACCAGGAACCTGGGGTGCTGAGTTGTGTTTTCCGGGGCAGAAGCCCTTGTCAGTGCCAGATAGGCCCTTGGCCCTTCGGGGCCGGCTGGCAGCTGGATTTCCACGAATATCAAGATGCCGCCCAGGGACAAGCTGCCACCTGTGCCAACTCGGGCGGCTTTGAGAGTGCCCATGGAGCTCTGCAAACTGAGACCAGGAACGTGGAGGGGTGAGTTTTGTTTCTTTTGGCAGAAGCCTTTGTCTGTACCAGGTAGGCCCTTGTCCATTCGGGGCTGGCTGCCTGTTGGATTTCCGCGAATCTGAAGATGCTGCCTAGGGACAAGCTGCCACCTGTGCCAACTCGGGCGGCTTTGTGAGTGCCCATGGAGCTCTGCAAACTGAGACCAGGAACGTGGGGTGCTGAGTTTTGTTTTCCTGGGCAGAAGCTTTTGTCAGTACCAGGTGCGCCCTTGGACCTTAGGGGCCTTAAGCCTGCAGGATTTCCGCGAATCTGAAGATGCTGCCTAGGGACAAGCTGCCACCTGTGCCAACTCGGGCGGCTTTGAGCGTGCCCATTGAGCTCTGCAAACTGAGACCAGGAACCTGGGGTGTTGAGTTTTGTTTTCCGGGGCAGAAGCCCTTGTCAGTACCAGGTAGGCCCTCGGCCCATTGGAGCCAGCTGCCTTCTGGATTTCCACGAATATCAAGATGCCGCCCAGGGACAAGTGTCCACCTGTGCTCCCACGGGCTGCTTTGAGAGTGCCCATGGAGCTCTGAAAACTGAGACCAGGAACGAGGGGTGGTGGCCTTTATTTCCCCGGGCAGAAGCATTTGTCAGTTCCAGGTAGGCCGTTGGCCCTTAGGGGGTGGCTGGCAGCTGGATTTCCACGAATCTGAAGATGCCGCCCAGGAAAAAGCTGCCACCTGTGCCAACTCGGGCTGCTTTGACAGTGCCCACGGAGCTCTGTAAACTGAGACCAGGAACGTGGGCTGGTGAGTTTTTTTTTCCAGGGCATAAGCCTTTGTCAGAAATGGGTAGGCCCATGTTCCATAAGTGTAGTCTGCCTTCGGGATATCCACGAATCTGAAGATGCCGCCCACAGACAAGCTGCCACCTGTGCCAACTCGGGCTGCTTTGAGAGTGCCCATGGAGCTCTGCAAACTGAGACCAGGAACGTGGAGGGGTGAGTTTTGTTTCTTTTGGCAGAAGCCTTTGTCTGTACCAGGTAGGCCCTTGACCCTTCGGGGCCGGCTGGCAGTTGGATTTCCGCGAATCTGAAGATGCTGCCTAGGGACAAGCTGCCACCTGTGCCAACTCGGGCTGCTTTGAGAGTGCCCATGGAGCTCTGCAAACTGAGACCAGGAACCTGGGGTGCTGAGTTTTGTTTTCCGGGGCAGAAGCCCTTGTCAGTACCAGGTAGGCCCTTGGCCCTTCGGGGCCGGCTGCCAGCTGGATTTCCGCGAATATCAAGATGCCGCCCAGAGACAAGCTGCCACCTGTGCTTACTCGGGCTGCTTTGAGAGTGCCCATGGAGCTCTGCAAACTGAGACCAGGAATGTGGGTTGGCGGATTTTGTTTCCCTGGGCAGAAGCCTTTGTCAGTACCAGGTAGGCCCTCGGCCCATTGGGGCCAGCTTCCTTCTGGATTTCCACGAATATCAAGATGCCGCCCAGGGACAAGTGTCCACCTGTGCTAACTCGGGCTGCTTTGAGAGTGCCCATGGAGCTCTGCAAACTGAGACCAGGAACGTGTGGTGGTGGGCTTTATTTCCCCGGGCAGAAGCATTTGTCAGTTCCAGGTAGGCCGTTGGCCCTTAGGGGCTGTCTGGCAGCTGGATTTCCGCGAATCTGAAGATGCCGCCCAGGATAAAGCTGGCACCTGTGCCAACTCGGGCAGCTTTGAGAGTGCCCACGGAGCTCTGTAAACTGAGACCAGGAACGTTGGGTGGTGGGTCTTCTTTTCCCGGGCAGAAGCATTTGTCAGTACAAGGAAGCCCTTGGTCCTTAGTGGCAGGCTGGCAGCGGGATTTCCGCGAATCTGAAGATGCCGCCCAGGGACAAGCTGCCACCTGTGCCAACTCGGGCGGCTTTGAGCGTGCCCATGGAGCTCTGCAAACTGAGACCAGGAACGTGGGGTGCTGAGTTTTGTTTTCCTGGGCAGAAGCTTTTGTCAGTACCAGGTGCGCCCTTGGACCTTAGGGGCCTTAAGCCTGCAGGATTTCCGCGAATGTGAAGATGCTGCCTAGGGACAAGCTGCCACCTGTGCCAACTCGGGCGGCTTTGAGCGTGCCCATTGATCTCTGCAAACTGAGACACGGAACCTGGGGTGTTGAGTTTTGTTTTCCGGGGCAGAAGCATTTGTCAGGACCAGGTAGGCGCTCGGCCCTTAAGGGCCAGACAAGCTGCCACCTGTGCTAACTCGGGCTGCTTTGAGAGTGCCCATGGAGCTCTGAAAACTGAGACCATGAACGTGGGTTTGCGAATTTTGTTTCCCTGGGAAGAAGCCTATGTCAGTACCAGGTAGGCCCTCGGCCCATTGGGGCCAGCTTCCTTCTGGATTTCCACGAATATCAAGATGCCGCCCAGGGAAAAGCTGCCAACTGAGCCAACTCGGGCTGCTTTGAGAGTGCCCATGGAGCTCTGAAAACTGAGACCAGGAACCTGTGTTGGCGAATTTTGTTTCCCTGGGAAGAAGCCTATGTCAGTACCAGGTAGGCCCTCGGCCCATTGGGGCCAGCTTCCTTCTGGATTTCCACGAATATCAAGAGGCCGCCCAGGGACAAGTGTCCACCTGTGCTAACTCGGGCTGCTTTGAGAGTGCCCACGAAACTCTGCAAACTGAGACCAGGAACGTGGGCTGGTGAGTTTTTTTTTCCAGGGCAGAAGCCTGTGTCAGAAACGGGTAGGCCCATGTTTCATAGGTGTAGTCTGCCTTCTGGATTTCCACGAATCTGAAGATGCCGCCCAGGGAAAAGCTGCCAACTGAGCCAACTTGGGCTGCTTTGAGAGTGCCCATGGAGCTCTGCAAACTGAGACCAGGAACGTGGAGGCGTGAGTTTAGTTTTCCGGGGCAGAAGCCTTTGTCTGTACCAGGTAGGCCCTCGGCCCTTAGGGGCCAGCTGGCAGCTGGATTTCCGCGAATATCAAGGTGCCGCCCAGGGACAAGTTGCCACCTGTGCTAACTCGGGCTGCTGAGAGAATTCCCATGGAGCTCTGCAAACTGAGACCAGAAACCTGGGATGGTGTATTTTGTTTCTTTGGGCAGAAGCCTTTGTCAGTACCAGGTAGGCCCTTGACCCATCGGGGCCGGCTGCCGGCAGCAGGATTTCCGCGAATCTGAAGATGCTGCCTAGGGACAAGCTGCTACCTGTGCCAACTCGGGCTGCTTTGAGAGTGCCCATGGAGCTCTGCAAACTGAGACCAGGAACCTGGGGTGCTGAGTTTTGTTTTCCGGGGCAGAATCCGTTGTCATTACCAGGTAGGCCCTTGGCCCTTAGGGGCCGGCTGGCATCTGGATTTCCACCAATATCAAGATGCCGCCGAGAGACAAGCTGCCGCCTGTGCTAACTCCTGGGTGAGTTTAGTTTTCCGGGGCAGAAGCATTTCACTGTACCAGGTAGGCCCTCGGCCCTAAGGGGCCGGCTGCCGGCTGGATTTTCACGAATATCAAGATGCCGCCCAGGGACAAGCTGCCACCTGTGCTATCTCGGGCTACTTTGAGAGTGCCCATGGAGTTCTGCCAACTGAGACCAGGAACGTGGAGGGGTGAGTCTTGTATTCCATGGCAGAAGCATTTGTCAGTACCAGGTAGGCCCTCGGCCCTTGGGGGCCGGCTGCCGGCTGGATTTCCACGAATCTGAAGATGCCGCCCAGGAAAAATCTGCCACCTGTGCCAACTCTCGCTGCTTTGAGAGTGCCCACGGAACTCTGCAAACTGAGACCAGGAACGTGGGTTGGCGAGTTTTGTTTCCCTGGGCAGAAGCCTTTGTCAGTACCAGGTAGTTCCACGGGCCTTCAGGGCCGGCTGGCAGCTGGATTTATGCGAATCTGAAGATGCCGCACATGGACAAATTGCCACCTGTGCTAACTCGGGCTGCTTTGAGAGTGCCCATGCAGCACTGGAAACTGAAACCATTAACGTGGGGTGGTGGGTTTTAATTCCCCGGGCAGAAGCATTTGTCAGTACCAGGTAGGCCCTCAGCCCTTCGGGGCCGGCTGCTCGCTGGATTTCCGCCAATATCAGGATGCCGCCCAGGGACAAACTGCCACCTGTGCCAACTCGGGCTGCTTTGAGAGTGCCCATGGTTCTCTGCAAATTGAGACCAGGAACGTGGGGTGCTGAGTTTTGTTTCCCCGGGCAGAAGCATTGGCAGTACCAGTTAGGCCCTTGGTCCTTCGGGGCCTTAAGCCTGCTGGATTTCTGCCAATATCAAGATGCCGCCGAGGGACAAGCTGCCACCTTTGGCAACTACTGCTGCTTTGAGAGTGCCCATTGAGCTCTGTAAACTGAGACCAGGAACTTTGGGTGGTGGGTCTCCTTTTCCCGGGCAGAAGCGTTTGTCAGTACAAGGAAGCCCTCGGTCCTTAGGGGCAGGCTGGCAGCGGGATTTCCGCGAATCTGAAGATGCCGCCCAGGGACAAGCTGCCACCTGTGACAACTCGGGCTGCTTTGAGAGTGCCCATGGAGCTCTGCAAACTGAGACCAGGAACCTGGGGTGCTGAGTTTTGTTTTCCCGGGCAGAAGCTTTTGTCTGTACCAGGTGCGCCCTTGGACCTTAGGGGCTGGCTGCCTGCAGGATTTCCGCGAATCTGAAGATGCCGCCCAGGGACAAGCTGCCACCTGTGCCAACTTGTGCTGCTTTGAGAGTGCACATGGAGCTCTGAAAAGTGAGACAAGGAAGGTGGGGTGGTGAGTTTTGTTTCTTTGGGCAGAAGCCTTTGTCTGTACCAGGTAGGCCCTTGACCCTTCGGGTCCGGGTGCCGGTAGCTGGATTTCCGCGAATCTGAAGATGCTGCCTCGGGACAAGCTGCCACCTGTGCTAGTCTGGCTGCTTTGAGAGTGCCCATGGAGCTCTGCAAACTGAGACCAGGAATGTCGGGGGGTGAGTTTTGTGTTCCGGGGCAGAAGCCTTTGTCAGTACCAGGTAGGCCCTCGGTCCTTCGGGGCTGGCTGGCAGCTGGATTTCCGCGAATATCAAGATGCCGCCGAGAGGGAAGTGAGGTTTGGTATCCGGGGCAGAAGCCTTTGTCAGTACCAGGTAGGCCCTTGGCCCTTTGGGTCCGGCTGGCAGCTGGATTTCTGCGAGTATCAAGATGCCGCCCAGGGACAAGCTGCCACCTGTGCCTACTCGGGCTGCTTTGAGAGTGCCCATGGAGCTCTGAAAACTGAGACCAGGAACCTGTGTTGGCGAATTTTGTTTCCCTGGGAAGAAGCCTATGTCAGTACCAGGTAGGCCCTCGGCCCATTGGGGCCAGCTTCCTTCTGGATTTCCACGAATATCAAGATGCCGCCCAGGGACAAGTGTCCACCTGTGCTAACTCGGGCTGCTTTGAGAGTGCCCACGAAACTCTGCAAACTGAGACCAGGAACGTGGGCTGGTGAGTTTTTTTTTCCAGGGCAGAAGCCTGTGTCAGAAACGGGTAGGCCCATGTTTCATAGGTGTAGTCTGCCTTCTGGATTTCCACGAATCTGAAGATGCCGCCCAGGGAAAAGCTGCCAACTGAGCCAACTTGGGCTGCTTTGAGAGTGCCCATGGAGCTCTGCAAACTGAGACCAGGAACGTGGAGGCGTGAGTTTAGTTTTCCGGGGCAGAAGCCTTTGTCTGTACCAGGTAGGCCCTCGGCCCTTAGGGGCCAGCTGGCAGCTGGATTTCCGCGAATATCAAGGTGCCGCCCAGGGACAAGTTGCCACCTGTGCTAACTCGGGCTGCTGAGAGAATTCCCATGGAGCTCTGCAAACTGAGACCAGAAACCTGGGATGGTGTATTTTGTTTCTTTGGGCAGAAGCCTTTGTCAGTACCAGGTAGGCCCTTGACCCTTCGGGGCCGGCTGCCGGCAGCAGGATTTCCGCGAATCTGAAGATGCTGCCTAGGGACAAGCTGCTACCTGTGCCAACTCGGGCTGCTTTGAGAGTGCCCATGGAGCTCTGCAAACTGAGACCAGGAACCTGGGGTGCTGAGTTTTGTTTTCCGGGGCAGAGGCATTTGTCATTACCAGGTAGGCCCTTGGCCCTTAGGGGCCGGCTGGCATCTGGATTTCCACCAATATCAAGATGCCGCCGAGAGACAAGCTGCCGCCTGTGCTAACTCCTGGGTGAGTTTAGTTTTCCGGGGCAGAAGCATTTCACTGTACCAGGTAGGCCCTCGGCCCTAAGGGGCCGGCTGCCGGCTGGATTTTCACGAATATCAAGATGCCGCCCAGGGACAAGCTGCCACCTGTGCTATCTCGGGCTACTTTGAGAGTGCCCATGGAGTTCTGCCAACTGAGACCAGGAACGTGGAGGGGTGAGTCTTGTATTCCATGGCAGAAGCATTTGTCAGTACCAGGTAGGCCCTCGGCCCTTGGGGGCCGGCTGCCGGCTGGATTTCCACGAATCTGAAGATGCCGCCCAGGAAAAATCTGCCACCTGTGCCAACTCTCGCTGCTTTGAGAGTGCCCACGGAACTCTGCAAACTGAGACCAGGAACGTGGGTTGGCGAAATTTGTTTCCCTGGGCAGAAGCCTTTGTCAGTACCAGGTAGTTCCACGGGCCTTCAGGGCCGGCTGGCAGCTGGATTTATGCGAATCTGAAGATGCCGCACATGGACAAGTTGCCACCTGTGCTAACTCGGGCTGCTTTGAGAGTGCCCATGCAGCACTGGAAACTGAAACCATTAACGTGGGGTGGTGGGTTTTAATTCCCCGGGCAGAAGCATTTGTCAGTACCAGGTAGGCCCTCAGCCCTTCGGGGCCGGCTGCTCGCTGGATTTCCGCCAATATCAGGATGCCGCCCAGGGACAAACTGCCACCTGTGCCAACTCGGGCTGCTTTGAGAGTGCCCATGGTTCTCTGCAAATTGAGACCAGGAACGTGGGGTGCTGAGTTTTGTTTCCCCGGGCAGAAGCATTGGCAGTACCAGTTAGGCCCTTGGTCCTTCGGGGCCTTAAGCCTGCTGGATTTCTGCCAATATCAAGATGCCGCCGAGGGACAAGCTGCCACCTTTGGCAACTACTGCTGCTTTGAGAGTGCCCATTGAGCTCTGTAAACTGAGACCAGGAACTTTGGGTGGTGGGTCTCCTTTTCCCGGGCAGAAGCGTTTGTCAGTACAAGGAAGCCCTCGGTCCTTAGGGGCAGGCTGGCAGCGGGATTTCCGCGAATCTGAAGATGCCGCCCAGGGACAAGCTGCCACCTGTGACAACTCGGGCTGCTTTGAGAGTGCCCATGGAGCTCTGCAAACTGAGACCAGGAACCTGGGGTGCTGAGTTTTGTTTTCCCGGGCAGAAGCTTTTGTCTGTACCAGGTGCGCCCTTGGACCTTAGGGGCTGGCTGCCTGCAGGATTTCCGCGAATCTGAAGATGCCGCCCAGGGACAAGCTGCCACCTGTGCCAACTTGTGCTGCTTTGAGAGTGCACATGGAGCTCTGAAAACTGAGACAAGGAAGGTCCGGGGCAGGGGTGGTGAGTTTTGTTTCTTTGGGCAGAAGCCTTTGTCTGTACCAGGTAGGCCCTTGACCCTTCGGGTCCGGGTGCCGGTGAGAGCTGGATTTCCGCGAATCTGAAGATGCTGCCTCTGGGACAAGCTGCCACCTGTGCTAGTCTGGCTGCTTTGAGAGTGCCCATGGAGCTCTGCAAACTGAGACCAGGAATGTCGGGGGGTGAGCTCTTTTGTGTTCCGGGGCAGAAGCCTTTGTCAGTACCAGGTAGGCCCTCGGCCCTTAGGGGCCAGCTGGCAGCTGGATTTCCGCGAATATCAAGGTGCCGCCCAGGGACAAGTTGCCACCTGTGCTAACTCGGGCTGCTGAGAGAATTCCCATGGAGCTCTGCAAACTGAGACCAGAAACCTGGGATGGTGTATTTTGTTTCTTTGGGCAGAAGCCTTTGTCAGTACCAGGTAGGCCCTTGACCCTTCGGGGCCGGCTGCCGGCAGCAGGATTTCCGCGAATCTGAAGATGCTGCCTAGGGACAAGCTGCTACCTGTGCCAACTCGGGCTGCTTTGAGAGTGCCCATGGAGCTCTGCAAACTGAGACCAGGAACCTGGGGTGCTGAGTTTTGTTTTCCGGGGCAGAATCCGTTGTCATTACCAGGTAGGCCCTTGGCCCTTAGGGGCCGGCTGGCATCTGGATTTCCACCAATATCAAGATGCCGCCGAGAGACAAGCTGCCACCTGTGCTAACTCCTGGGTGAGTTTAGTTTTCCGGGGCAGAAGCATTTCACTGTACCAGGTAGGCCCTCGGCCCTAAGGGGCCGGCTGCCGGCTGGATTTTCACGAATATCAAGATGCCGCCCAGGGACAAGCTGCCACCTGTGCTATCTCGGGCTACTTTGAGAGTGCCCATGGAGTTCTGCCAACTGAGACCAGGAACGTGGAGGGGTGAGTCTTGTATTCCATGGCAGAAGCATTTGTCAGTATCAGGTAGGCCCTCGGCCCTTGGGGGCCGGCTGCCGGCTGGATTTCCACGAATCTGAAGATGCCGCCCAGGAAAAATCTGCCACCTGTGCCAACTCTCGCTGCTTTGAGAGTGCCCACGGAACTCTGCAAACTGAGACCAGGAACGTGGGTTGGCGAAATTTGTTTCCCTGGGCAGAAGCCTTTGTCAGTACCAGGTAGTTCCACGGGCCTTCAGGGCCGGCTGGCAGCTGGATTTATGCGAATCTGAAGATGCCGCACATGGACAAGTTGCCACCTGTGCTAACTCGGGCTGCTTTGAGAGTGCCCATGCAGCACTGGAAACTGAAACCATTAACGTGGGGTGGTGGGTTTTAATTCCCCGGGCAGAAGCATTTGTCAGTACCAGGTAGGCCCTCAGCCCTTCGGGGCCGGCTGCTCGCTGGATTTCCGCCAATATCAGGATGCCGCCCAGGGACAAACTGCCACCTGTGCCAACTCGGGCTGCTTTGAGAGTGCCCATGGTTCTCTGCAAATTGAGACCAGGAACGTGGGGTGCTGAGTTTTGTTTCCCCGGGCAGAAGCATTGGCAGTACCAGTTAGGCCCTTGGTCCTTCGGGGCCTTAAGCCTGCTGGATTTCTGCCAATATCAAGATGCCGCCGAGGGACAAGCTGCCACCTTTGGCAACTACTGCTGCTTTGAGAGTGCCCATTGAGCTCTGTAAACTGAGACCAGGAACTTTGGGTGGTGGGTCTCCTTTTCCCGGGCAGAAGCGTTTGTCAGTACAAGGAAGCCCTCGGTCCTTAGGGGCAGGCTGGCAGCGGGATTTCCGCGAATCTGAAGATGCCGCCCAGGGACAAGCTGCCACCTGTGACAACTCGGGCTGCTTTGAGAGTGCCCATGGAGCTCTGCAAACTGAGACCAGGAACCTGGGGTGCTGAGTTTTGTTTTCCCGGGCAGAAGCTTTTGTCTGTACCAGGTGCGCCCTTGGACCTTAGGGGCTGGCTGCCTGCAGGATTTCCGCGAATCTGAAGATGCCGCCCAGGGACAAGCTGCCACCTGTGCCAACTTGTGCTGCTTTGAGAGTGCACATGGAGCTCTGAAAACTGAGACAAGGAAGGTGGGGTGGTGAGTTTTGTTTCTTTGGGCAGAAGCCTTTGTCTGTACCAGGTAGGCCCTTGACCCTTCGGGTCCGGGTGCCGGTAGCTGGATTTCCGCGAATCTGAAGATGCTGCCTCGGGACAAGCTGCCACCTGTGCTAGTCTGGCTGCTTTGAGAGTGCCCATGGAGCTCTGCAAACTGAGACCAGGAATGTCGGGGGGTGAGTTTTGTGTTCCGGGGCAGAAGCCTTTGTCAGTACCAGGTAGGCCATTGGTCCTTCGGGGCTGGCTGGCAGCTGGATTTCCGCGAATATCAAGATGCCGCCGAGAGACAAGTTGCCACCTGTCCTAACTCGGGCTGCTTTGAGAGTGCCCATGGAGCTCTGCAAACTGAGACCAGGAACGTGGGAAGTGAGGTTTGGTATCCGGGGCAGAAGCCTTTGTCAGTACCAGGTAGGCCCTTGGCCCTCTGGGGCCGGCTGGCAGCTGGATTTCTGCGAGTATCAAGATGCCGCCCAGGGACAAGCTGCCACCTGTGCCAACTCGGGCTGCTTTGAGAGTGCCCATTGAGCTCTGCAAACTGAGACCAGGAAAGTGGGTTGGGGAATTTTGTTTCCCTGGGCAGAAGACTTTGTCAGCACCAGGAAGGCCATAGGGCTTCGGAGTCATCGTCCTTCTGGATTTCCACGAATATCAAGATGCCGCTCAGGGACAAGCTGCCACCTGTGCCTACTCGGGCTGCTTTGAGAGTGCCCATGGAGCTCTGCAAACTGAGACCTGGAACGTGGGACAAGAGGGTTTTTTTCCGAGGCAGAAGCCTTTGTCTGTACCAGGTAGGCCCTCGGCCTTAGGGGCCGTCTGCCTGCTGGATTTCCGTGAATCTGAAGATGCCGCCCAGGGACAAGCTGCCACCTGTGCCAACTCGGGCTGCTTTTTAGAGTACCCATGGAGCTCTGAAAACTGAGACCATTAACGTGGGGTGGTGGGTTTCATTTCCCCGGGCAGAAGCATTTGTCAGTACCAGGTAGGCCCTTGGCACTTAGGGGCCGGCTGCTCGCTGGATTTCTGCCAATATCAAGATGCCGCCGAAGGATAAGCTGCCACCTGTGCCAACTCGGGCTGCTTTGAGAGTGCCCATGGAGCTCTGCAAATTGAGACCAGGAATGTGGGGTTCTAAATTTTGTTTTCCGGGGCAGAAGCCTTTGTAAATAGCAGGTAGGCCCTCGACCTTTAGGGGCAGGCTGGCAGCTGGATTTCCGCGAATCTGAAGATGCCGCCCAGGGACAAGCTGCCACCTGTGCCAACTCGGGCTGCATTGAGAGTGCCGATGGAGCTCTGCAAACTGAGACTAGGAACGTGGGAAGAGAGGTATGTTTTCCGGGGCAGAATCCTTTGTCAGTACCAGGTAGGCCCTCGGCCCTTCGGGGCCGTCTGCCTGCTGGATTTTCGCGAATCTGAAGATGCCGCCCAGGGACAAGCTGCCACCTGTGCCAACTCGGGCTGCTTTGAGAGTGCCCACGGAGCTCTGCAAACTGAAACCAGGAACGTGGGGTGGTGAGTTTGTTTTTCCGGGGCTGAAGCCTTTGTCAGAACCAGGTAGGCCGTCGATCCTTTAGGGCCGGCAGCCTGTGCGATTTCCACGAATATCAAGGGGCCGCCCAGGGACAAGCTGCCACCTGCGCCAACTTGGGCTGCTTTGAGAGTGCCCATGGAGCTCTGAAAACTGGGACCAGGAACGTGGGTTGGCGAATTTTGTTTCCCTGGGCAGAAGCCTTTTTCAGTACCAGGTAGGCCACAGGCCTTAGGAGCCATCTTCCTTCTGGATTTCCATGAATATCAAGATGCCGCCCAGGGACAAGCTGCCACCTGTGCCAACTCGGGCTGCTTTGAGAGTGTCCACGGAGCTCTGCAAACTCTGACCAGGAACGTGGGAAGTGAGGTTTGGTATCCGGGGCAGAAGCCTTTGTCAGTGCTGGGTAGGCCCTCGGCCTTCTGGAGCCGGCTGGCAGCTGGATTTCTACGAGTATCAAGATGCCGCCCAGGGACAAGCTGCCACCTGTGCCAACTCGGGCTGCTTTGAGAGTGCCCATGGAGCTCTGCAAACTGCGACCAGCAACGTGGGAAGAGAGGTTTTTTCCTGAGGCAGAAGCTTTTGTCTGTACCAGGTAGGCCCTGGGTCTTAGGGGCCGTCTGTCTGCTAGATTTCCGCGAATCTGAAGATGCTGTCCAGGGACAAGCTGCCACCTGTGCCAACTTGGGCTGCTTTGAGAGTGCCCATGGAGCTCTGCAAACTGAGACCAGGAACCTGGGGTGCTGAGTTTTGTTTTCCGGGGCAGAAGCCCTTGTCAGTGCCAGGTAGGCCATTGGCCCTTCGGGGCCGGCTGGCAGCTGGATTTCCGCGAATATCAAGATGCCGCCCAGGATAAAGCTGGCACCTGTGCCAACTCGGGCAGCTTTGAGAGTGCCCATGGAGCTCTGTAAACTGAGACCAGGAACGTTGGGTGGTGGGTCTTCTTTTCCCGGGCAGAAGCGTTTGTCAGTACAAGGAGGCCCTTGGTCCTTAGTGGCAGGCTGGCAGCTGGATTTCCGCGAATCTGAAGATGCCGCCCAGGGACAAGATGCCACCTGTGCCAACTCGGGCTGCATTGAGAGTGCCGATGGAGCTCTGCAAACTGAAACCAGGAACGTAGGGTGGTGAGTTTGTTTTTCCGGGGCTGAAGCCTTTGTCAGAACCAGGTAGGCCGTCGATCCTTTAGGGCCGGCAGCCTGTGCGATTTCCACGAATATCAAGATGCTGCCCAGGGACAAGCTGCCACCTGCGCCAACTTGGGCTGCTTTGAGAGTGTCCACAGAGCTCTGCAAACTCTGACCAGGAACGTGGGAAGTGAGGTTTGGTATCCCGGGCAGAAGCCTTTGTCAGTGCTGGGTAGGCCCTCGGCCCTCTGGGGCCGGCTGGCAGCTGGATTTCTGCGAGTATCAAGATGCCGCCCAGGGACAAGCTGCCATCTGTGCCAACTCGGGCTGCTTTGAGAGTGCCCATGGAGCTCTGCAAACTGCGACCAGCAACGGGGGAAGAGAGGTTTTTTCCTGAGGCAGAAGCTTTTGTCTGTACCAGGTAGGCCCTCGGTCTTAGGGGCCGTCTGTCTGCTAGATTTCCGCGAATCTGAAGATGCCGCCCAGGGACAAGCTGCCACCTGTGCCAACTCGGGCTGCTTTGAGAGTGCCCATGGAGCTCTGCAAACTGAGACCAGGAACGTGGAGGGGTGAGTTTTGTTTCTTTTGGCAGAAGCCTTTGTCAGTACCAGGTAGGCCCTTGACCCTTCGGGGCCAGCTGCCTGTTGGATTTCCGCCAATCTGAAGATGCTGCCTAGGGACAAGCTGCCACCTGTGCCAACTCGGGCTGCTTTGAGAGTGCCCATGGAGCTCTGCAAACTGAGACCAGGAACCTGGGGTGCTGAGTTTTGTTTTCCGGGGCAGAAGCCCTTGTCAGTACCAGGTAGGCCCTTGGCCCTTCGGGGCCGGCTGCCAGCTGGATTTATGCGAATATCAAGATGACGCCGAGAGACAAGCTGCCACCTCTGCTTACTCGGGCTGCTTTGAGAGTGCCCATGGAGCTCTGCAAACTGAGACCAGGAATGTGGGTTGGCGGATTTTGTTTCCCTGGGCAGAAGCCTTTGTCAGTACCAGGTAGGCCCTCGGCCCATTGGGGCCAGCTTCCTTCTGGATTTCCACGAATATCAAGATGCCGCCCAGGGACAAGTGTCCACCTGTGCTAACTCGGGCTGCTTTGAGAGTGCCCATGGAGCTCTGCAAACTGAGACCAGGAACGTGTGGTGGTGGGCTTTATTTCCCCGGGCAGAAGCATTTGTCAGTTCCAGGTAGGCCGTTGGCCCTTAGGGGCTGTCTGGCAGCTGGATTTCCGCGAATCTGAAGATGCCGCCCAGGATAAAGCTGGCACCTGTGCCAACTCGGGCAGCTTTGAGAGTGCCCACGGAGCTCTGTAAACTGAGACCAGGAACGTTGGGTGGTGGGTCTTCTTTTCCCGGGCAGAAGCGTTTGTCAGTACAAGGAAGCCCTTGGTCCTTAGTGGCAGGCTGGCAGCGGGATTTCCGCGAATCTGAAGATGCCGCCCAGGGACAAGCTGCCACCTGTGCCAACTCGGGCGGCTTTGAGCGTGCCCATGGAGCTCTGCAAACTGAGACCAGGAACGTGGGGTGCTGAGTTTTGTTTCCCCGGGCAGAAGCCTTTGTCTGTACCAGGTAGGCCCTTGACCCTTAGGGGCTGGCTGCCTGTTTGATTCCCACGAATCTGAAGATGCTGCCTAGGGACAAGCTGCCACCTGTGCCAACTCGGGCTGCTTTGAGAGTGCCCATGGAGCTCTGCAAACTGAGACCAGGAACCTGGGGTGCTGAGTTTTGTTTTCCGGGGCAGAAGCCCTTGTCAGTGCCAGATAGGCCCTTGGCCCTTCGGGGCCGGCTGGCAGCTGGATTTCCACGAATATCAAGATGCCGCCCAGGGACAAGTGTCCACCTGTGCCAACTCGGGCGGCTTTGAGAGTGCCCATGGAGCTCTGCAAACTGAGACCAGGACCGTGGGGTGGTGAGTTTTGTTTCTTTTGGCAGAAGCCTTTGTCTGTACCAGGTAGGCCCTTGACCATTCGGGGCTGGCGGCCTGTTGGATTTCCGCGAATCTGAAGATGCTGCCTAGGGACAAGCTGCCACCTGTGCCAACTCGGGCGGCTTTGAGAGTGCCCATGGAGCTCTGCAAACTGAGACCAGGAACGTGGGGTGCTGAGTTTTGTTTTCCTGGGCAGAAGCTTTTGTCAGTACCAGGTGCGCCCTTGGACCTTAGGGGCCTTAAGCCTGCAGGATTTCCGCGAATCTGAAGATGCTGCCTAGGGACAAGCTGCCACCTGTGCCAACTCGGGCGGCTTTGAGCGTGCCCATTGAGCTCTGCAAACTGAGACCAGGAACCTGGGGTGTTGAGTTTTGTTTTCCGGGGCAGAAGCCCTTGTCAGTACCAGGTAGGCCCTCGGCCCATTGGAGCCAGCTGCCTTCTGGATTTCCACGAATATCAAGATGCCGCCCAGGGACAAGTGTCCACCTGTGCTCCCACGGGCTGCTTTGAGAGTGCCCATGGAGCTCTGAAAACTGAGACCAGGAACGAGGGGTGGTGGCCTTTATTTCCCCGGGCAGAAGCATTTGTCAGTTCCAGGTAGGCCGTTGGCCCTTAGGGGGTGGCTGGCAGCTGGATTTCCACGAATATCAAGATGCCGCCCAGGAAAAAGCTGCCACCTGTGCCAACTCGTGCTGCTTTGAGAGTGCCCACGGAGCTCTGTAAACTGAGACCAGGAACGTGGGCTGGTGAGTTTTTTTTTCCAGGGCATAAGCCTTTGTCAGAAATGGGTAGGCCCATGTTCCATAAGTGTAGTCTGCCTTCGGGATATCCACGAATCTGAAGATGCCGCCCACAGACAAGCTGCCACCTGTGCCAACTCGGGCTGCTTTGAGAGTGCCCATGGAGCTCTGCAAACTGAGACCAGGAACGTGGAGGGGTGAGTTTTGTTTCTTTTGGCAGAAGCCTTTGTCTGTACCAGGTAGGCCCTTGACCCTTCGGGGCCGGCTGGCAGTTGGATTTCCGCGAATCTGAAGATGCTGCCTAGGGACAAGCTGCCACCTGTGCCAACTCGGGCTGCTTTGAGAGTGCCCATGGAGCTCTGCAAACTGAGACCAGGAACCTGGGGTGCTGAGTTTTGTTTTCCGGGGCAGAAGCCCTTGTCAGTACCAGGTAGGCCCTTGGCCCTTCGGGGCCGGCTGCCAGCTGGATTTCCGCGAATATCAAGATGCCGCCCAGAGACAAGCTGCCACCTGTGCTTACTCGGGCTGCTTTGAGAGTGCCCATGGAGCTCTGCAAACTGAGACCAGGAATGTGGGTTGGCGGATTTTGTTTCCCTGGGCAGAAGCCTTTGTCAGTACCAGGTAGGCCCTCGGCCCATTGGGGCCAGCTTCCTTCTGGATTTCCACGAATATCAAGATGCCGCCCAGGGACAAGTGTCCACCTGTGCTAACTCGGGCTGCTTTGAGAGTGCCCATGGAGCTCTGCAAACTGAGACCAGGAACGTGTGGTGGTGGGCTTTATTTCCCCGGGCAGAAGCATTTGTCAGTTCCAGGTAGGCCGTTGGCCCTTAGGGGCTGTCTGGCAGCTGGATTTCCGCGAATCTGAAGATGCCGCCCAGGATAAAGCTGGCACCTGTGCCAACTCGGGCAGCTTTGAGAGTGCCCACGGAGCTCTGTAAACTGAGACCAGGAACGTTGGGTGGTGGGTCTTCTTTTCCCGGGCAGAAGCATTTGTCAGTACAAGGAAGCCCTTGGTCCTTAGTGGCAGGCTGGCAGCGGGATTTCCGCGAATCTGAAGATGCCGCCCAGGGACAAGCTGCCACCTGTGCCAACTCGGGCGGCTTTGAGCGTGCCCATGGAGCTCTGCAAACTGAGACCAGGAACGTGGGGTGCTGAGTTTTGTTTTCCTGGGCAGAAGCTTTTGTCAGTACCAGGTGCGCCCTTGGACCTTAGGGGCCTTAAGCCTGCAGGATTTCCGCGAATGTGAAGATGCTGCCTAGGGACAAGCTGCCACCTGTGCCAACTCGGGCGGCTTTGAGCGTGCCCATTGATCTCTGCAAACTGAGACACGGAACCTGGGGTGTTGAGTTTTGTTTTCCGGGGCAGAAGCATTTGTCAGGACCAGGTAGGCGCTCGGCCCTTAAGGGCCAGACAAGCTGCCACCTGTGCTAACTCGGGCTGCTTTGAGAGTGCCCATGGAGCTCTGAAAACTGAGACTAGGAACGTGTGTTTGCGAATTTTGTTTCCCTGGGAAGAAGCCTATGTCAGTACCAGGTAGGCCCTCGGCCCATTGGGGCCAGCTTCCTTCTGGATTTCCACGAATATCAAGATGCCGCCCAGGGAAAAGCTGCCAACTGAGCCAACTCGGGCTGCTTTGAGAGTGCCCATGGAGCTCTGCAAACTGAGACCAGGAACGTGGAGGCGTGAGTTTTGTTTTCCGGGGCAGAAGCCTTTGTCAGTACCAGGTAGGCCCTCGGCCCATTGGGGCCGGCTGGCAGCTGGATTTCCACGAATCTGAAGATGCCGCCCAGGGAAAAGCTGCCACCTGTGCCAACTCGTGCTGTTTTGAGAGTGCCCATGGAGCTCTGCAAACTGAGACCAGGAACGTGGGGTGCTGAGTTTTGTTTTCCTGGGCAGAAGCTTTTGTCAGTACCAGGTGCGCCCTTGGACCTTAGGGGCCTTAAGCCTGCAGGATTTCCGCGAATCTGAAGATGCTGCCTAGGGACAAGCTGCCACCTGTGCCAACTCGGGCGGCTTTGAGCGTGCCCATTGAGCTCTGCAAACTGAGACCAGGAACCTGGGGTGTTGAGTTTTGTTTTCCGGGGCAGAAGCCCTTGTCAGTACCAGGTAGGCCCTCGGCCCATTGGAGCCAGCTGCCTTCTGGATTTCCACGAATATCAAGATGCCGCCCAGGGACAAGTGTCCACCTGTGCTCCCACGGGCTGCTTTGAGAGTGCCCATGGAGCTCTGAAAACTGAGACCAGGAACGAGGGGTGGTGGCCTTTATTTCCCCGGGCAGAAGCATTTGTCAGTTCCAGGTAGGCCGTTGGCCCTTAGGGGGTGGCTGGCAGCTGGATTTCCACGAATCTGAAGATGCCGCCCAGGAAAAAGCTGCCACCTGTGCCAACTCGTGCTGCTTTGAGAGTGCCCACGGAGCTCTGTAAACTGAGACCAGGAACGTGGGCTGGTGAGTTTTTTTTTCCAGGGCATAAGCCTTTGTCAGAAATGGGTAGGCCCATGTTCCATAAGTGTAGTCTGCCTTCGGGATATCCACGAATCTGAAGATGCCGCCCACAGACAAGCTGCCACCTGTGCCAACTCGGGCTGCTTTGAGAGTGCCCATGGAGCTCTGCAAACTGAGACCAGGAACGTGGAGGGGTGAGTTTTGTTTCTTTTGGCAGAAGCCTTTGTCTGTACCAGGTAGGCCCTTGACCCTTCGGGGCCGGCTGGCAGTTGGATTTCCGCGAATCTGAAGATGCTGCCTAGGGACAAGCTGCCACCTGTGCCAACTCGGGCTGCTTTGAGAGTGCCCATGGAGCTCTGCAAACTGAGACCAGGAACCTGGGGTGCTGAGTTTTGTTTTCCGGGGCAGAAGCCCTTGTCAGTACCAGGTAGGCCCTTGGCCCTTCGGGGCCGGCTGCCAGCTGGATTTCCGCGAATATCAAGATGCCGCCCAGAGACAAGCTGCCACCTGTGCTTACTCGGGCTGCTTTGAGAGTGCCCATGGAGCTCTGCAAACTGAGACCAGGAATGTGGGTTGGCGGATTTTGTTTCCCTGGGCAGAAGCCTTTGTCAGTACCAGGTAGGCCCTCGGCCCATTGGGGCCAGCTTCCTTCTGGATTTCCACGAATATCAAGATGCCGCCCAGGGACAAGTGTCCACCTGTGCTAACTCGGGCTGCTTTGAGAGTGCCCATGGAGCTCTGCAAACTGAGACCAGGAACGTGTGGTGGTGGGCTTTATTTCCCCGGGCAGAAGCATTTGTCAGTTCCAGGTAGGCCGTTGGCCCTTAGGGGCTGTCTGGCAGCTGGATTTCCGCGAATCTGAAGATGCCGCCCAGGATAAAGCTGGCACCTGTGCCAACTCGGGCAGCTTTGAGAGTGCCCACGGAGCTCTGTAAACTGAGACCAGGAACGTTGGGTGGTGGGTCTTCTTTTCCCGGGCAGAAGCGTTTGTCAGTACAAGGAAGCCCTTGGTCCTTAGTGGCAGGCTGGCAGCGGGATTTCCGCGAATCTGAAGATGCCGCCCAGGGACAAGCTGCCACCTGTGCCAACTCGGGCGGCTTTGAGCGTGCCCATGGAGCTCTGCAAACTGAGACCAGGAACGTGGGGTGCTGAGTTTTGTTTTCCTGGGCAGAAGCTTTTGTCAGTACCAGGTGCGCCCTTGGACCTTAGGGGCCTTAAGCCTGCAGGATTTCCGCGAATGTGAAGATGCTGCCTAGGGACAAGCTGCCACCTGTGCCAACTCGGGCGGCTTTGAGCGTGCCCATTGATCTCTGCAAACTGAGACACGGAACCTGGGGTGTTGAGTTTTGTTTTCCGGGGCAGAAGCATTTGTCAGGACCAGGTAGGCGCTCGGCCCTTAAGGGCCAGACAAGCTGCCACCTGTGCTAACTCGGGCTGCTTTGAGAGTGCCCATGGAGCTCTGAAAACTGAGACTAGGAACGTGTGTTTGCGAATTTTGTTTCCCTGGGAAGAAGCCTATGTCAGTACCAGGTAGGCCCTCGGCCCATTGGGGCCAGCTTCCTTCTGGATTTCCACGAATATCAAGATGCCGCCCAGGGAAAAGCTGCCAACTGAGCCAACTCGGGCTGCTTTGAGAGTGCCCATGGAGCTCTGCAAACTGAGACCAGGAACGTGGAGGCGTGAGTTTTGTTTTCCGGGGCAGAAGCCTTTGTCAGTACCAGGTAGGCCCTCGGCCCATTGGGGCCGGCTGGCAGCTGGATTTCCACGAATCTGAAGATGCCGCCCAGGGAAAAGCTGCCACCTGTGCCAACTCGTGCTGTTTTGAGAGTGCCCATGGAGCTCTGCAAACTGAGACCAGGAACGTGGGCTGGTGAGTTTTTTTTTCCAGGGCAGAAGCCTGTGTCAGAAACGGGTAGGCCCATGTTTCATAGGTGTAGTCTGCCTTCTGGATTTCCACGAATCTGAAGATGCCGCCCAGGGAAAAGCTGCCAACTGAGCCAACTTGGGCTGCTTTGAGAGTGCCCATGGAGCTCTGCAAACTGAGACCAGGAACGTGGAGGCGTGAGTTTAGTTTTCCGGGGCAGAAGCCTTTGTCAGTACCAGGTAGGCCCTCGGCCCTTAGGGGCCAGCTGGCAGCTGGATTTCCGCGAATATCAAGGTGCCGCCCAGGGACAAGTTGCCACCTGTGCTCACGCGGGCTGCTGAGAGAATTCCAATGGAGGTCTGCAAACTGAGACCAGGAACCTGGGATGGTGAGTTTTCTTTCTTTGGGCAGAAGCCTTTGTCACTACCAGGTAGGCCCTTGACCATTCGGGGCCGGCTGCCGGCAGCAGGATTTCCGCGAATCTGAAGATGCTGCCTAGGGACAAGCTGCCACCTGTGCCAACTCGGGCTGCTTTGAGAGTGCCCATGGAGCTCTGCAAACTGAGACCAGGAACCTGGGGTGCTGAGTTTTGTTTTCCGGGGCAGAATCCGTTGTCATTACCAGGTAGGCCCTTGGCCCTTAGGGGCCGGCTGGCATCTGGGTTTTCTACCAATATCAAGATGCCGCCCAGAGACAAGCTGCCACCTGTGCTAACTCCTGGGTGAGTTTAGTTTTCTGGGGCAGAAGCATTTCACTGTACCAGGTAGGCCCTCGGCCCTAAGGGGCCGGCTGCCGGCTGGATTTTCACGAATATCAAGATGCCGCCCAGGGACAAGCTGCCACCTGTGCTATCTCGGGCTACTTTGAGAGTGCCCATGGAGTTCTGCCAACTGAGACCAGGAACGTGGAGGGGTGAGTCTTGTATTCCATGGCAGAAGCATTTGTCAGTACCAGGTAGGCCCTCGGCCCTTGGGGGCCGGCTGCCGGCTGGATTTCCACGAATCTGAAGATGCCGCCCAGGAAAAATCTGCCACCTGTGCCAACTCTCGCTGCTTTGAGAGTGCCCACGGAACTCTGCAAACTGAGACCAGGAACGTGGGTTGGCGAGTTTTGTTTCCCTGGGCAGAAGCCTTTGTCAGTACCAGGTAGTTCCACGGGCCTTCAGGGCCGGCTGGCAGCTGGATTTATGCGAATCTGAAGATGCCGCACATGGACAAGTTGCCACCTGTGCTAACTCGGGCTGCTTCGAGAGTGCCCATGCAGCACTGGAAACTGAAACCATTAACGTGGGGTGGTGGGTTTTAATTCCCCGGGCAGAAGCATTTGTCAGTACCAGGTAGGCCCTCAGCCCTTCGGGGCCGGCTGCTCGCTGGATTTCCGCCAATATCAGGATGCCGCCCATGGACAAACTGCCACCTGTGCCAACTCGGGCTGCTTTGAGAGTGCCCATGGAGCTCTGCAAACTGAGACCAGGAACGTGGGGTGATGAGTTTTGTTTCCCCGGGCAGAAGCATTGGCAGTA
>NW_024037360.1:0-46990 GCF_015832195.1 Motacilla alba alba
AATATCAAGATGCCACCCAGGGACAATCTGCCACCTGTGCCAACTCGGGCTGCTTTGAGAGTGCCCATGGAGTTCTTCAAACTGAGACCAGGAACGTGGGTTGGTGAATTTTGTTTCCCTGGGCAGAAGCCTTTGTCAGTACCAGGTAGGCCCTCGGCCCTTCGGGGCCGGCTGCTTTCTGTATTTCCACGAATATCAAGATGCCGCCCAGGGACAAGCTGCCACCTGTGCCAACTCGTGCTGCTTTGAGAGTGCCCATGGAGCTCTGGAAACTGAGAACAGGAACTTGGGTTTGTGGGTTTTGTTTCCCCAGGCAGAAGCATTTGCACTACCAGGTAGGCCCTCGACCCTTCGGGGCCGTCTGGCAGGAAGGATTTCCACGAATATCAAGATGCCGCGCAGGGACATGCTGCCACTTGTGCCAACTGGGGCTGCTTTGAGAGTGCCCATAGAGCTCTGCAAACAGAAACTAGGAATGTGGGGTGCTGAGTTTTGTTTTCCCGGGCAGAGCCCATTGTCAGTACCAGGTAGGCCCTTGTTCCTTAGGGGTAGGCTGGCACCAGGATTTCTACGAATATCAAGATGCTGCCCAGGGACAAGCTGCCACCTGTGCCAACTCGGGCTGCTTTGAGAATGCCCTTGGAGTTCTGCAAACTGAGACCAGGAATGTGGGGTGCTGAGTTTTGTGTCCCTGGGCAGAAGCCTTTGTCAGTACCACGTAGGCACTTGGTCCTTAAGGGCAGGCAGCCTGCTTGATTTCCACGAATATCAAGATGCCGCCCAGGGACAAGCTGCCACCTGTGCCAACTCGGGCTGCTTTGAGAGAGCCCATGGAGCTCTGCAAACGGAGACCAGGGAAGTGGGATGGTGGGTTTACTTTCCCCGGGCAGAAGCCATTGTCAGTACCAGGAAGGCCCTCGGCCCTTAGGGGCCTGTTGCAGGCAGGATTACCCCGAATAACTAGATGCTGCCCAGGGACAAGTTGCCACCTGTGCCAACTCGGGCTGCTTTAAGAGTGCCCATAGAGCTCTGCAAACTGAGACCAGGAACGTGGGGTGCTGAGTTTTGTTTCCCCAGCAGAAGCCTTTGTCATTACCAGGTAGGCCCTCGGCCCTTTTTGGCCGGTTGCAGGTTGGATTACCACGAATATGAAGGTGCCGCCCAGGGACAAGTTGCCACTTCTGCCAACTCAGGCTGCTTTGAGAGTGCCCATGGAACTCTGGAAACTGAGAGCAAAAACGTGGGCTGGTGGCTTTTGTTTTTCTGGTCAGAAGACTTTCTCTGTACTATGTCGGCCCTCGGCCCTTAGGGGCAGGCTGGCAGCAGGATTTCCACGAATATCAAGATGCCGCCCAGAGACAAGCTGCCACCTGTGGCAACTCGGGCTGCTTTGAGAGTGCCCATGGAGCTCTGCAAACTGAGACCAGGCCCGTGGAGTGTTGGGTTTTGTTTCCCCAGGCAGAAGCCATTGTCAGTACCAGGTAGGCCCTCGGCCCTTCGGGGCCGGCTGGCAGAAGGATTTCCACGAATATCAAGATGCTGCCCAGGGACAAGCTGCCACCTGTGCCAACTCGGGCTGCTTTGAGAGTGCCCATGGAGTTCTTCAAAGTGAGACCAGGACCGTGGGTTGGCGAATTTTGTTTCCCTGGGCCGAAGCCTTTGTCAGTACCAGGTAGGCCCTCGGCCCTTCGGGGCCGGCTGCTTTCTGTATTTCCACAAATATCAAGATTCCGCGCAGGGATAAGCTGCCACCTGTGCCAACTCGGGCTGCTTTGAGAGTGCCCATGGAGCTCTGCAAACAGAAACTAGGAACGTGGGGTGGTGAGTTTTGTTTTCCCGGGCAGAGCCCTTTGTCAGTACCAGGTAGGCCGTTGTTCAGTAGGGGTAGGCTGGCACCAGGATTTCTACGAATATCAAGATGCCGCCCGGGGACAAGCTGCCACCTGTGCCAACTCGGGCTGCTTTGAGAATGCCCTTGGAGTTCTGCAAACAGAAACTAGGAACGTGGGGTGCTGAGTTTTGTTTTCCCGGGCAGAGCCCTTTGTCAGTACCAGGTAGGCCCTTGTTCCTTAGGGGTAGGCTGGCACCAGGATTTCTACGAATATCATGAGCCACCCAGGGACAAGCTGCCACCTCTGCCAACTCGAGCTGCTTTGAGAATGCCCTTGGAGTTCTGCAAACTGAGACCAGGAATGTGGGGTGCTGAGTTTTGTGTCCCTGGGCAGAAGCCTTTGTCAGTACCACGCAGGCCTTTGGTCCTTAAGGGCAGGCAGCCTGCTGGATTTCCACGAATATCAAGATGCCGCCCAGGGACAAGCTGCCACCTGTGCCAACTCAGGCTGCTTTGAGAGTGCCCATTGAGCTCTGCAAACTGAGACCCGGAACGTGGGGTGCTGAGTTTTGTTTCCCCAGCAGAAGCCTTTGTCATTACCAGGTAGGCCCTCGGCCCTTTGTGGCCGGTTGCAGGTTGGATTACCACGAATATGAAGGTGCCGCCCAGGGACAAGTTGCCACCTGTGCCAACTCGGGCTGCTTTGAGAGTGCCCATGGATCTCTGAAAACTGAGAGCAGGAACGTTGGGTAGTGGGTTTTGTTTTGCTGGGCAGAAGACTTTCTCTGTACTATGTCGGCCCTCGGCCCTTAGGGGCAGGCTGGCAGCAGGATTTCCACGAATATCAAGATGTCGCCCAGAGACAAGCTGCCACCTCTGCCAACTCGGGCTGCTTTGAGAGTGCCCATGGAGCTCTGCAAACTGAGACCAGTACTGTGGGGTGCTGAGTTTTGTTTTCCCGGGCAGAAGCCATTGTCAGTACCAGGTAGGCCCTCGGTCCTTATGGGAAGGCTGGCACCAGGATTTCCACGAATATCAAGATGCTGCCCAGGGACAAGCTGCCACCTGTGCCTACTCGGGCTGCTTTGAGAGTGCCCATAGAGCTCTGCAAACTGAGACCAGGAACGTGGGGTGCTGAGTTTTGTTTCCCCAGCAGAAGCCTTTGTCATTACCAGGTAGGCCCTCGGCCCTTTGTGGCCGGTTGCAGGTTGGATTACCACGAATATGAAGGTGCCGCCCAGGGACAAGTTGCCACCTGTGCCAACTCGGGCTGCTTTGAGAGTGCCCATGGAACTCTGCAAACTGAGACCAAAAACGTGGGCTGGTGGCTTTTGTTTTGCTGGTCAGAAGACTTTCTCTGTACTATGTCGGCCCTCGGCCCTTAGGGGCAGGCTGGCAGCAGGATTTCCACGAATATCAAGATGCCGCCCAGAGACAAGCTGCCAACTGTGCCAAATCGGGCTGCTTTGAGAGTGCCCATGGAGCTCTGCAAACTGAGACCAGGACCGTGGGGTGCTGAGTTTTGTTTTCCTGGGTAGAGCCCTTTGTCAGTACCAGGTAGGCCCTCGGTCCTTATGGGCAGGCTGGCACCAGGATTTCCACGAATATCAAGATGCTGCCCAGGGACAAGCTGCCACCTGTGCCAACTCGGGCTGCTTTGAGAGTGCCCATGAGCTCTGCAAACTGAGACCAGGACCGTGGAGTGTTGGGTTTTGTTTCCACGGGCAGAAGCCTTTGTCAGTACCAGGTAGGCCCTCAGCCCTTCGGGGCCGGCTGGCAGAAGGATTTCCACGAATATCAAGATGCTGCCCAGGGACAAGCTGCCACCTGTGCCAACTCGGGCTGCTTTGAGAGTGCCCATAGAGCTCTGCAAACTGAGACCAGGAACGTGGGGTGCTGAGTTTTGTTTTGCCGGGCAGAGCCCATTGTCAGTACCGGGTAGGCCCTTGTTCCTTAGTGGTAGGCTGGCACCAGGATTTCCACGAATATCAAGATGCTGCCCAGGGACAAGCTGCCACCTGTGCAAACTCGGGTTGCTTTGAGAGTGCCCATGGAGTTCTTCAAACTGAGACCAGGACCGTGGGTTGGCGAATTTTGTTTCCCTGGGCCGAAGCCTTTGTCAGTACCAGGTAGGCCCTCGGCCCTTCGGGGCCGGCTGCTTTCTGTATTTCCACGAATATCAAGATGCCGTGCAGGGACAAGCTGCCACCTGTGCCAACTCATGCTGCTTTGAGAGTGCCCATGGAGCTCTGGAAACTGAGAACAGGAACTTGGGTTTGTGGGTTTTGATTCCCCAGGCAGAAGGATTTGCACTACCAGGTAGGCGCTCGACCCTTCGGGGCCGTCTGGCAGAAGGATTTCCATGAATATCAAGATGCCGCGCAGGGACATGCTGCCACCTGTGCCAACTGGGGCTGCTTTGAGAGTGCCCATGGAGCTCTGAAAACAGAAACTAGGGATGTGGGGTGCTGAGTTTTGTTTTCCCGGGCAGAGCCCATTGTCAGTACCAGGTAGGCCCTTGTTCCTTAGGGGTAGGCTGGCACCAGGATTTCTACGAATATCAAGATGCTGCCCAGGGACAAGGTGCCACCTGTGCCAACTCGGGCTGCTTTGAGAATGCCCTTGGAGTTCTGCAAACTGAGACCAGGAATGTGGGGTGCTGAGTTTTGTGTCCCTGGGCAGAAGCCTTTGTCAGTACCACGTAGGCACTTGGTCCTTAAGGGCAGGCAGCCTGCTTGATTTCCACGAATATCAAGATGCCGCCCAGGGACAAGCTGCCACCTGTGCCAACTCGGGCTGCTTTGAGAGTGCCCATGGAGCTCTGCAAACGGAGACCAGGGAAGTGGGATGGTGGGTTTAGTTTCCCCGGGCAGAAGCCATTGTCAGTACCAGGTAGGCCCTCGGCCCTTCGGGGCCTGTTGCAGGCTGGATTACCCCGAATAACTAGATGCTGCCCAGGGACAAGCTGCCACCTGTGCCAACTCGGGCTGCTTTGAGAGTGCCCATAGAGCTCTGCAAACTGAGACCAGGAACGTGGGGTGCTGAGTTTTGTTTCCCCAGCAGAAGCCTTTGTCATTACCAGGTAGGCCCTCGGCCCTTTGTGGCCGGTTGCAGGTTGGATTACCACGAATATGAAGGTGCCGCCCAGGGACAAGTTGCCACTTGTGCCAACTCAGGCTGCTTTGAGAGTGCCCATGGAACTCTGCAAACTGAGAGCAAAAACGTGGGCTGGTGGATTTTGTTTTGCTGGTCAGAAGACTTTCTCTGTACTATGTCGGCCCTCGGCCCTTAGGGGCAGGCTGGCAGCAGGATTTCCAGGAATATCAAGATGCCGCCCAGAGACAAGCTGCCACCTGTGGCAACTCGGGCTGCTTTGAGAGTGCCCATGGAGCTCTGCAAACTGAGATCAGGAACCTTGGGTAGTGGGTTTTGTTTTGCCTGGCAGAAGACTTTCTCTGTACTATGTCGGCCCTCGGCCCTTCGGGGCCGGCTGGCAGAAGGATTTCCACGAATATCAAGATGCCGCCCAGAGACAAGCTGCCACCTCTGGCAACTCGGGCTGCTTTGAGAGTGCCCATGGAGCTCTGCAAACTGAGACCAGGAACGTCAGGGGCTGAATTTTGTTTCCCTGGGCAGAAGCCTTTGTCAGTACCACCTAGGCCCTTGGTCCTTAAGGGCAGGCAGCCTGCTTGATTTCCACGAATATCAAGATGCTGCCCAGGGACAAGCTGCCACCTGTGCCAACTCGGGCTGCTTTGAGAGTGCCCATGGAGCTCTGCAAATGGAGACCAGGGAAGAGGGATGGTGGGTTTAGTTTCCCCGGGCAGAATCCATTGTCAGTACCAGGTAGGCCCTCGGCCCTTAGGGGCCTGTTGCAGGCTGGATTACCCCGAATAACTAGATGCTGCCCAGGGACAAGTTGCCACCTGTGCCAACTCAGGCTGCTTTGAGAGTGCCCATAGAGCTCTGCAAACTGAGACCAGGAACGTGGGGTGCCGAGTTTTGTTTTCCCCGGCAGAGCCCTTTGTCAGTACCACGTAGGCCCTCGGCCCTTATGGGCCTGTTGCAGGCTGGATTACCCCAAATACCAAGATGCTGCCCAGCAACAAGCTGCCACCTGTGGCAACTGGGGCTGCTTTGAGAGTGCCCATGGAGCTCTGAAAACTGAGACCAGGAACGTTGGGTAGTGAGTTTTGTTTTGCTGGGCAGAAGACTTTCTCTGTACTATGTCGGCACTCGGCCCTTAGGGGCAGGCTGGCAGCAGGATTTCCACGAATGTCAAGATGCCGCCCAGAGACAAGCTGCCACCTGTGGCAACTCGGGCTGCTTTGAGAGTGCCCATGGAGCTCTGCAAACTGAGACCAGGACAGTGGTGTGCTGAGTTTTGTTTTCCTGCGCAGAGCCCTTTGTCAGTACCACGTAGGCCCTCGGTCCTTATGGGCAGGCTGGCACCAGGATTTCCACGAATATCAAGATGCTGCCCAGGGACAAGCTGCCGCCTGGGCCAACTCGGGCTGCTTTGAGAGTGCCCACGGAGTTCTGCAAACTGAGACCAGGAACGTCGGGGGCTAAGTTTTGTTTCCCTGGGCAGAAGCCTTTGTCAGTACCACGTAAGCCCTTGGTCCTTAAGGGCCTGTTGCAGGCTGGATTACCCCGAATAACAAGATGCTGCCCAGCGATAAGTTGCCACCTGTGCCAACTCGCGCTGTTTGGAGAGTGCCCATGGAGCTCTGCAAACTGAGACCAGGAACGTAGGGTTTTGGGTTTTATTTCCCCGGGCAGAAGCCTTTGTCAGTTCCGGGTGGGCCCTTGGCCCTAAGGGGCAGGCTGGCAGCAGGATTTCCACGTATATCAAGATGCTGCCCAGGGACAAGCTGCCACCTGTGCCAACTCAGGCTGCTTTGAAAGTGCCCATAGAGCTCTGCAAACTGAGACCAGGAACGTGGGGTGCTGAGTTTTGTGTCCCTGGGCAGAAGCCTTTGTCAGTACCACGTAGGCCCTTGGTCCTTAAGGGCCAGCCGGCAGAAGGATTTCCACGAATATCAAGATGCCACCCAGGGACAATCTGCCACCTGTGCCAACTCGGGCTGCTTTGAGAGTGCCCATGGAGTTCTTCAAACTGAGACCAGGAACGTGGGTTGGCGAATTTTGTTTCCCTGGGCAGAAGCCTTTGTCAGTACCAGGTAGGCCGTCGGCCCTTCGGGGCCGGCTGCTTTCTGTATTTCCACGAATATCAAGATGCCGCCCAGGGACAAGCTGCCACCTGTGCCAACTCGGGCTGCTTTGAGAGTGCCCATGGAGCTCTGGAAACTGAGAACAGGAACTTGGGTTTGTGGGTTTTGTTTCCCCAGGCAGAAGCATTTGCACTACCAGGTAGGCCCTCGACCCTTCGGGGCCGTCTGGCAGGAAGGATTTCCATGAATATCAAGATGCCGCGCAGGGACATGCTGCCACTTGTGCCAACTGGGGCTGCTTTGAGAGTGCCCATAGAGCTCTGCAAACAGAAACTAGGAATGTGGGGTGCTGAGTTTTGTTTTCCCGGGCAGAGCCCATTGTCAGTACCAGGTAGGCCCTTGTTCCTTAGGGGTAGGCTGGCACCAGGATTTCTACGAATATCAAGATGCTGCCCAGGGACAAGCTGCCACCTGTGCCAACTCGGGCTGCTTTGAGAATGCCCTTGGAGTTCTGCAAACTGAGACCAGGAATGTGGGGTGCTGAGTTTTGTGTCCCTGGGCAGAAGCCTTTGTCAGTACCACGTAGGCACTTGGTCCTTAAGGGCAGGCAGCCTGCTTGATTTCCACGAATATCAAGATGCCGCCCAGGGACAAGCTGCCACCTGTGCCAACTCGGGCTGCTTTGAGAGTGCCCATGGAGCTCTGAAAACGGAGACCAGGGAAGTGGGATGGTGGGTTTACTTTCCCCGGGCAGAAGCCATTGTCAGTACCAGGAAGGCCCTCGGCCCTTAGGGGCCTGTTGCAGGCAGGATTACCCCGAATAACTAGATGCTGCCCAGGGACAAGTTGCCACCTGTGCCAACTCGGGCTGCTTTAAGAGTGCCCATAGAGCTCTGCAAACTGAGACCAGGAACGTGGGGTGCTGAGTTTTGTTTCCCCAGCAGAAGCCTTTGTCATTACCAGGTAGGCCCTCGGCCCTTTTTGGCCGGTTGCAGGTTGGATTACCACGAATATGAAGGTGCCGCCCAGGGACAAGTTGCCACTTCTGCCAACTCAGGCTGCTTTGAGAGTGCCCATGGAACTCTGGAAACTGAGAGCAAAAACGTGGGCTGGTGGCTTTTGTTTTTCTGGTCAGAAGACTTTCTCTGTACTATGTCGGCCCTCGGCCCTTAGGGGCAGGCTGGCAGCAGGATTTCCACGAATATCAAGATGCCGCCCAGAGACAAGCTGCCACCTGTGGCAACTCGGGCTGCTTTGAGAGTGCCCATGGAGCTCTGCAAACTGAGACCAGGCCCGTGGAGTGTTGGGTTTTGTTTCCCCAGGCAGAAGCCATTGTCAGTACCAGGTAGGCCCTCGGCCCTTCGGGGCCGGCTGGCAGAAGGATTTCCACGAATATCAAGATGCTGCCCAGGGACAAGCTGCCACCTGTGCCAACTCTGGCTGCTTTGAGAGTGCCCATGGAGTTCTTCAAAGTGAGACCAGGACCGTGGGTTGGCGAATTTTGTTTCCCTGGGCCGAAGCCTTTGTCAGTACCAGGTAGGCCCTCGGCCCTTCGGGGCCGGCTGCTTTCTGTATTTCCACAAATATCAAGATTCCGCGCAGGGATAAGCTGCCACCTGTGCCAACTCGGGCTGCTTTGAGAGTGCCCATGGAGCTCTGCAAACAGAAACTAGGAACGTGGGGTGGTGAGTTTTGTTTTCCCGGGCAGAGCCCTTTGTCAGTACCAGGTAAGCCGTTGTTCAGTAGGGGTAGGCTGGCACCAGGATTTCTACGAATATCAAGATGCCGCCCGGGGACAAGCTGCCACCTGTGCCAACTCGGGCTGCTTTGAGAATGCCCTTGGAGTTCTGCAAACAGAAACTAGGAACGTGGGGTGCTGAGTTTTGTTTTCCCGGGCAGAGCCCTTTGTCAGTACCAGGTAGGCCCTTGTTCCTTAGGGGTAGGCTGGCACCAGGATTTCTACGAATATCATGAGCCACCCAGGGACAAGCTGCCACCTGTGCCAACTCGAGCTGCTTTGAGAATGCCCTTGGAGTTCTGCAAACTGAGACCAGGAATGTGGGGTGCTGAGTTTTGTGTCCCTGGGCAGAAGCCTTTGTCAGTACCACGCAGGCCTTTGGTCCTTAAGGGCAGGCAGCCTGCTGGATTTCCACGAATATCAAGATGCCGCCCAGGGACAAGCTGCCACCTGTGCCAACTCAGGCTGCTTTGAGAGTGCCCATGGAGCTCTGAAAACTGAGATCAGGAACGTTGGGTAGTGGGTTTTGATTTGCTGGGCAGAAGACTTTCTCTGTACTATGTCGGCCCTCGGCCCTTAGGGGCAGGCTGGCAGCAGGATTTCCACGAATATCAAGATGCCGCCCAGAGACAAGCTGCCACCTGTGGCAACTCGGGTTGCTTTGAGAGTGCCCATGGAGCTCTGAAAACTGAGACCAGGACCGTGGGGTGCTGAGTTTTGTTTTTCTGGGGAGAGCCCTTTGTCAGTACCAGGTAGGCCCTCGGTCCTTATGGGCAGGCTGGCAGCAGGATTTCCACGAATATCAAGATGCTGCCCAGGGACAAGCTGCCACCTGTGCCAACTCTGGCTGCTTTGAGAGTGCCCATAGAGCTCTGCAAACTGAGACCAGGAACGTGGGGTGCTGAGTTTTGTTTCCCCAGCAGAAGCCTTTGTCATTACCAGGTAGGCCCTCAGCCCTTTGTGGCCGGTTGCAGGTTGGATTACCACGAATATGAAGGTGCCGCCCAGGGACAAGTTGCCACCTGTGCCAACTCGGGCTGCTTTGAGAGTGCCCATGGAACTCTGCAAACTGAGACCAAAAACGTGGCCTGGTGGCTTTTGTTTTGCTGGTCAGAAGACTTTCTCTGTACTATGTCGGCCCTCGGCCCTTAGGGGCAGGCTGGCAGCAGGATTACCACGAATGTCAAGATGCCGCCCAGAGACAAGCTGCCACCTGTGCCAACTCGGGCTGCTTTGAGAGTGCCCATGGAGCTCTGAAAACTGAGACCAGGACCGTGGAGTGTTGGGTTTTGTTTCCACGGGCAGAAGCCTTTGTCAGTACCAGGTAGGCCCTCGGCCCTTCGGGGCCGGCTGGCAGAAGGATTTCCACGAATATCAAGATGCTGCCCAGGGACAAGCTGCCACCTGTGCCAACTCAGGCTGCTTTGAGAGTGCCCATAGAGATCTGCAAACTGAGACCAGGAACGTGGGGTGCTGAGTTTTGTTTTCCCGGGCAGAGCCCTTTGTCAGTACCAGGTAGGCCCTTGTTCCATAGGGGTAGGCTGGCACCAGGATTTCCACGAATATCAAGATGCTGCCCAGGGACAAGCTGCCACCTGTGCCAACTCGGGCTGCTTTGAGAGTGCCCTTGGAGTTCTGCAAACTGAGACCAGGAACGTGGGGTGCTGAGTTTTGTGTCCCTGGGCAGAAGCCTTTGTCAGTACCACGTAGGCCCTTGGTCCTTAAGGGCCAGCTGGCAGAAGGATTTCCACGAATATCAAGATGCCACCCAGGGACAAGCTGCCACCTGTGCCAACTCGGGTTGCTTTGAGAGTGCCCATGGAGTTCTTCAAACTGAGACCAGGACCGTGGGTTGGCGAATTTTGTTTCCCTGGGCAGAAGCCTTTGTCAGTACCAGGTAGGCCCTCGGCCCTTCGGGGCCGGCTGCTTTCTGTATTTCCACAAATATCAAGATTCCGCGCAGGGATAAGCTGCCACCTGTGCCAACTCGGGCTGCTTTGAGAGTGCCCATGGAGTTCTTCAAACAGAAACTAGGAACGTGGGGTGCTGAGTTTTGTTTTCCCGGGCAGAGCCCTTTGTCAGTACCAGGTAGGCCCATGTTCAGTAGGGCTAGGCTGGCACCAGGATTTCTACGAATATCAAGATGCCGCCCGGGGACAAGCTGCCACCTGTGCCAACTCGGGCTGCTTTGAGAATGCCCTTGGAGTTTTGCAAACAGAAACTAGGAACGTGGGGTGCTGAGTTTTGTTTTCCCGGGCAGAGCCCTTTGTCAGTACCACGCAGGCCTTTGGTCCTTAAGGGCAGGCAGCCTGCTGGATTTCCACGAATATCAAGATGCCGCCCAGGGACAAGCTGCCACCTGTGCCAACTCAGGCTGCTTTGAGAGTGCCCATGGAGCTCTGAAAACTGAGAGCAGGAACGTTGGGTAGTGGGTTTTGTTTTGCTGGGCAGACGACTTTTTCTGTACTATGTCGGTCCTCGGCCCTTAGGGGCAGGCTGGCAGCAGGATTTCCACGAATATCAAGATGCTGCCCAGGGACAAGCTGCCACCTGTGCCAACTCGGGCTGCTTTGAGAGTGCCCATAGAGCTCTGCAAACTGAGACCAGGAACGTGGGGTTCTGAGTTTTGTTTCCCCAGCAGAAGCCTTTGTCAGTACCAGGTAGGCCCTCGGCCCTTTGTGGCCGGTTGCAGGTTGGATTACCACGAATATGAAGTTGCCGCCCAGGGACAAGTTGCCACCTGTGCCAACTCGGGCTGCTTTGAGAGTGCCCATGGAAGTCTGCAAACTGAGACCAAAAACGTGGGCTGGTGGCTTTTGTTTTTCTGGTCAGAAGACTTTCTCTGTACTATGTCGGCCCTCGGCCCTTAGGGGCAGGCTGGCAGCAGGATTTCCACGAATATCAAGATGCCGCCCAGAGACAAGCTGCCACCTCTGGCAACTCGGGCTGCTTTGAGAGTGCCCATGGAGCTCTGCAAACTGAGACCAGGACCGTGGAGTGTTGGGTTTTGTTTCCATGGGCAGAAGCCTTTGTCAGTACCAGGTAGGCCCTCGGCCCTTCGGGGCCGTCTGGCAGAAGGATTTCCATGAATATCAAGATGCCGCGCAGGGACAAGCTGCCACTTGTGCCAACTCGGGCTGCTTTGAGAGTGCCCATGGAGCTCTGCAAACAGAAACTAGGACTGTGGGGTGCTGAGTTTTGTTTTCCTGGGCAGAGCCCATTGTCAGTACCAGTAGGCCCTTGTTCCTTAGGGGTAGGCTGGCAGCAGGATTTCCTCGAATATCAAGATGCTGCCCAGGGACAAGCTGCCACCTGTGCCAACTCGGGCTGCTTTGAGAGTGCCCATGGAGTTCTGCAAACTGAGACCAGGAATGTGGGGTGCTGAGTTTTGTGTCCCTGGGCAGAAGCCTTTGTCAGTACCACGTAGGCCCTTGGTCCTTAAGGGCAGGCAGCCTGCTTGATTTCCACGAATATCAAGATGCCGCCCAGGGACAATCTGCCACCTGTGCCAACTCGGGCTGCTTTGAGAGTGCCCATGGAGCTCTGCAAACGGAGACCAGGGAAGTGGGATGGTGGGTTTACTTTCCCCGGGCAGAAGCCATTGTCAGTACCAGGTAGGCCCTCGGCCCTTTGTGGCCGGTTGCAGGCTGGATTACCCCGAATAACTAGATGCCGCCCAGGGACAAGCTGCCACCTGTGCCAACTCGGGCTGCTTTGAGAGTGCCCATAGAGCTCTGCAAACTGAGACCCGGAACGTGGGGTGCTGAGTTTTGTTTCCCCAGCAGAAGCGTTTGTCATTACCAGGTAGGCCCTCGGCCCTTTGTGGCCGGTTGCAGGTTGGATTACCACGAATATGAAGGTGCCGCCCAGGGACAAGTTGCCACCTGTGCCAACTCGGGC
Organism: Motacilla alba alba; assembly: GCF_015832195.1. Lineage (NCBI taxonomy): Eukaryota > Metazoa > Chordata > Aves > Passeriformes > Motacillidae > Motacilla > Motacilla alba. The sequence continues at coordinate 12,644 of NW_024037360.1, forward strand.
TGCTTTGAGAGTGCCCATGGATCTCTGAAAACTGAGAGCAGGAACGTTGGGTAGTGGGTTTTGTTTTGCTGGGCAGAAGACTTTCTCTGTACTATGTCGGCCCTCGGCCCTTAGGGGCAGGCTGGCAGCAGGATTTCCACGAATATCAAGATGTCGCCCAGAGACAAGCTGCCACCTCTGGCAACTCGGGCTGCTTTGAGAGTGCCCATGGAGCTCTGCAAACTGAGACCAGGACCGTGGGGTGCTGAGTTTTGTTTTCCCGGGCAGAAGCCATTGTCAGTACCAGGTAGGCCCTCGGTCCTTATGGGAAGGCTGGCACCAGGATTTCCACGAATATCAAGATGCTGCCCAGGGACAAGCTGCCACCTGTGCCTACTCGGGCTGCTTTGAGAGTGCCCATAGAGCTCTGCAAACTGAGACCAGGAACGTGGGGTGCTGAGTTTTGTTTCCCCAGCAGAAGCCTTTGTCATTACCAGGTAGGCCCTCGGCCCTTTGTGGCCGGTTGCAGGTTGGATTACCACGAATATGAAGGTGCCGCCCAGGGACAAGTTGCCACCTGTGCCAACTCGGGCTGCTTTGAGAGTGCCCATGGAGCTCTGCAAACTGAGACCAGGCCCGTGGAGTGTTGGGTTTTGTTTCCCCAGGCAGAAGCATTTGCAGTACCAGGTAGGCCCTCGGCCCTTCGGGGCCGGCTGGCAGAAGGATTTCCACGAATATCAAGATGCCGCCGAGAGACAAGCTGCCACCTGTGCCAACTCGGGCTGCTTTGAGAGTGCCCATGGAGTTCTTCAAAGTGAGACCAGGACCGTGGGTTGGCGAATTTTGTTTCCCTGGGCCGAAGCCTTTGTCAGTACCAGGTAGGCCCTCGGCCCTTCGGGGCCGGCTGCTTTCTGTATTTCCACAAATATCAAGATTCCGCGCAGGGATAAGCTGCCACCTGTGCCAACTCGGGCTGCTTTGAGAGTGCCCATGGAGTTCTTCAAACAGAAACTAGGAACGTGGGGTGCTGAGTTTTGTTTTCCCGGGCAGAGCCCTTTGTCAGTACCAGGTAGGCCCATGTTCAGTAGGGCTAGGCTGGCACCAGGATTTCTACGAATATCAAGATGCCGCCCGGGGACAAGCTGCCACCTGTGCCAACTCGGGCTGCTTTGAGAATGCCCTTGGAGTTCTGCAAACAGAAACTAGGAACGTGGGGTGCTGAGTTTTGTTTTCCCGGGCAGAGCCCTTTGTCAGTACCACGCAGGCCTTTGGTCCTTAAGGGCAGGCAGCCTGCTGGATTTCCACGAATATCAAGATGCCGCCCAGGGACAAGCTGCCACCTGTGCCAACTCAGGCTGCTTTGAGAGTGCCCATGGAGCTCTGAAAACTGAGAGCAGGAACGTTGGGTAGTGGGTTTTGTTTTGCTGGGCAGACGACTTTTTCTGTACTATGTCGGTCCTCGGCCCTTAGGGGCAGGCTGGCAGCAGGATTTCCACGAATATCAAGATGCTGCCCAGGGACAAGCTGCCACCTGTGCCAACTCGGGCTGCTTTGAGAGTGCCCATAGAGCTCTGCAAACTGAGACCAGGAACGTGGGGTGCTGAGTTTTGTTTCCCCAGCAGAAGCCTTTGTCATTACCAGGTAGGCCCTCGGCCCTTTGTGGCCGGTTGCAGGTTGGATTACCACGAATATGAAGTTGCCGCCCAGGGACAAGTTGCCACCTGTGCCAACTCGGGCTGCTTTGAGAGTGCCCATGGAAGTCTGCAAACTGAGACCAAAAACGTGGGCTGGTGGCTTTTGTTTTTCTGGTCAGAAGACTTTCTCTGTACTATGTCGGCCCTCGGCCCTTAGGGGCAGGCTGGCAGCAGGATTTCCACGAATATCAAGATGCCGCCCAGAGACAAGCTGCCACCTCTGGCAACTCGGGCTGCTTTGAGAGTGCCCATGGAGCTCTGCAAACTGAGACCAGGACCGTGGAGTGTTGGGTTTTGTTTCCATGGGCAGAAGCCTTTGTCAGTACCAGGTAGGCCCTCGGCCCTTCGGGGCCGTCTGGCAGAAGGATTTCCATGAATATCAAGATGCCGCGCAGGGACAAGCTGCCACTTGTGCCAACTCGGGCTGCTTTGAGAGTGCCCATGGAGCTCTGCAAACAGAAACTAGGACTGTGGGGTGCTGAGTTTTGTTTTCCTGGGCAGAGCCCATTGTCAGTACCAGTAGGCCCTTGTTCCTTAGGGGTAGGCTGGCAGCAGGATTTCCTCGAATATCAAGATGCTGCCCAGGGACAAGCTGCCACCTGTGCCAACTCAGGCTGCTTTGAGAGTGCCCATAGAGATCGGCAAACTGAGACCAGGAACGTGGGGTGCTGAGTTTTGTTTTCCCGGGCAGAGCCCTTTGTCAGTACCAGGTAGGCCCTTGTTCCATAGGGGTAGGCTGGCACCAGGATTTCCACGAATATCAAGATGCTGCCCAGGGACAAGCTGCCACCTGTGCCAACTCGGGCTGCTTTGAGAGTGCCCTTGGAGTTCTGCAAACTGAGACCAGGAACGTGGGGTGCTGAGTTTTGTGTCCCTGGGCAGAAGCCTTTGTCAGTACCACGTAGGCCCTTGGTCCTTAAGGGCCAGCTGGCAGGAGGATTTCCACGAATATCAAGATGCCACCCAGGGACAAGCTGCCACCTGTGCCAACTCGGGTTGCTTTGAGAGTGCCCATGGAGTTCTTCAAACTGAGACCAGGACCGTGGGTTGGCGAATTTTGTTTCCCTGGGCAGAAGCCTTTGTCAGTACCAGGTAGGCCCTCGGCCCTTCGGGGCCGACTGCTTTCTGTATTTCCACAAATATCAAGATTCCGCGCAGGGATAAGCTGCCACCTGTGCCAACTCGGGCTGCTTTGAGAGTGCCCATGGAGTTCTTCAAACAGAAACTAGGAACGTGGGGTGCTGAGTTTTGTTTTCCCGGGCAGAGCCCTTTGTCAGTACCAGGTAGGCCCATGTTCAGTAGGGCTAGGCTGGCACCAGGATTTCTACGAATATCAAGATGCCGCCCGGGGACAAGCTGCCACCTGTGCCAACTCGGGCTGCTTTGAGAATGCCCTTGGAGTTTTGCAAACAGAAACTAGGAACGTGGGGTGCTGACTTTTGTTTTCCCGGGCAGAGCCCTTTGTCAGTACCACGCAGGCCTTTGGTCCTTAAGGGCAGGCAGCCTGCTGGATTTCCACGAATATCAAGATGCCGCCCAGGGACAAGCTGCCACCTGTGCCAACTCAGGCTGCTTTGAGAGTGCCCATGGAGCTCTGAAAACTGAGAGCAGGAACGTTGGGTAGTGGGTTTTGTTTTGCTGGGCAGACGACTTTTTCTGTACTATGTCGGTCCTCGGCCCTTAGGGGCAGGCTGGCAGCAGGATTTCCACGAATATCAAGATGCTGCCCAGGGACAAGCTGCCACCTGTGCCAACTCGGGCTGCTTTGAGAGTGCCCATAGAGCTCTGCAAACTGAGACCAGGAACGTGGGGTGCTGAGTTTTGTTTCCCCAGCAGAAGCCTTTGTCATTACCAGGTAGGCCCTCGGCCCTTTGTGGCCGGTTGCAGGTTGGATTACCACGAATATGAAGTTGCCGCCCAGGGACAAGTTGCCACCTGTGCCAACTCGGGCTGCTTTGAGAGTGCCCATGGAAGTCTGCAAACTGAGACCAAAAACGTGGGCTGGTGGCTTTTGTTTTTCTGGTCAGAAGACTTTCTCTGTACTATGTCGGCCCTCGGCCCTTAGGGGCAGGCTGGCAGCAGGATTTCCACGAATATCAAGATGCCGCCCAGAGACAAGCTGCCACCTCTGGCAACTCGGGCTGCTTTGAGAGTGCCCATGGAGCTCTGCAAACTGAGACCAGGACCGTGGAGTGTTGGGTTTTGTTTCCATGGGCAGAAGCCTTTGTCAGTACCAGGTAGGCCCTCGGCCCTTCGGGGCCGTCTGGCAGAAGGATTTCCATGAATATCAAGATGCCGCGCAGGGACAAGCTGCCACTTGTGCCAACTCGGGCTGCTTTGAGAGTGCCCATGGAGCTCTGCAAACAGAAACTAGGACTGTGGGGTGCTGAGTTTTGTTTTCCTGGGCAGAGCCCATTGTCAGTACCAGTAGGCCCTTGTTCCTTAGGGGTAGGCTGGCAGCAGGATTTCCTCGAATATCAAGATGCTGCCCAGGGACAAGCTGCCACCTGTGCCAACTCGGGCTGCTTTGAGAGTGCCCATGGAGTTCTGCAAACTGAGACCAGGAATGTGGGGTGCTGAGTTTTGTGTCCCTGGGCAGAAGCCTTTGTCAGTACCACGTAGGCCCTTGGTCCTTAAGGGCAGGCAGCCTGCTTGATTTCCACGAATATCAAGATGCCGCCCAGGGACAAGCTGCCACCTGTGGCAACTCGGGCTGCTTTGAGAGTGCCCATGGAGCTCTGCAAACGGAGACCAGGGAAGTGGGATGGTGGGTTTACTTTCCCCGGGCAGAAGCCATTGTCAGTACCAGGTAGGCCCTCGGCCCTTTGTGGCCGGTTGCAGGCTGGATTACCCCGAATAACTAGATGCCGCCCAGGGACAAGCTGCCACCTGTGCCAACTCGGGCTGCTTTGAGAGTGCCCATAGAGCTCTGCAAACTGAGACCCGGAACGTGGGGTGCTGAGTTTTGTTTCCCCAGCAGAAGCCTTTGTCATTACCAGGTAGGCCCTCGGCCCTTTGTGGCCGGTTGCAGGTTGGATTACCACGAATATGAAGGTGCCGCCCAGGGACAAGTTGCCACCTGTGCCAACTCGGGCTGCTTTGAGAGTGCCCATGGATCTCTGAAAACTGAGAGCAGGAACGTTGGGTAGTGGGTTTTGTTTTGCTGGGCAGAAGACTTTCTCTGTACTATGTCGGCCCTCGGCCCTTAGGGGCAGGCTGGCAGCAGGATTTCCACGAATATCAAGATGTCGCCCAGAGACAAGCTGCCACCTCTGGCAACTCGGGCTGCTTTGAGAGTGCCCATGGAGCTCTGCAAACTGAGACCAGGACCGTGGGGTGCTGAGTTTTGTTTTCCCGGGCAGAAGCCATTGTCAGTACCAGGTAGGCCCTCGGTCCTTATGGGAAGGCTGGCACCAGGATTTCCACGTATATCAAGATGCTGCCCAGGGACAAGCTGCCACCTGTGCCTACTCGGGCTGCTTTGAGAGTGCCCATAGAGCTCTGCAAACTGAGACCAGGAACGTGGGGTGCTGAGTTTTGTTTCCCCAGCAGAAGCCTTTGTCATTACCAGGTAGGCCCTCGGCCCTTTGTGGCCGGTTGCAGGTTGGATTACCACGAATATGAAGGTGCCGCCCAGGGACAAGTTGCCACCTGTGCCAACTCGGGCTGCTTTGAGAGTGCCCATGGAGCTCTGCAAACTGAGACCAGGCCCGTGGAGTGTTGGGTTTTGTTTCCCCAGGCAGAAGCATTTGCAGTACCAGGTAGGCCCTCGGCCCTTCGGGGCCGGCTGGCAGAAGGATTTCCACGAATATCAAGATGCCGCCGAGAGACAAGCTGCCACCTGTGCCAACTCGGGCTGCTTTGAGAGTGCCCATGGAGTTCTTCAAAGTGAGACCAGGACCGTGGGTTGGCGAATTTTGTTTCCCTGGGCCGAAGCCTTTGTCAGTACCAGGTAGGCCCTCGGCCCTTCGGGGCCGGCTGCTTTCTGTATTTCCACAAATATCAAGATTCCGCGCAGGGATAAGCTGCCACCTGTGCCAACTCGGGCTGCTTTGAGAGTGCCCATGGAGTTCTTCAAACAGAAACTAGGAACGTGGGGTGCTGAGTTTTGTTTTCCCGGGCAGAGCCCTTTGTCAGTACCAGGTAGGCCCATGTTCAGTAGGGCTAGGCTGGCACCAGGATTTCTACGAATATCAAGATGCCGCCCGGGGACAAGCTGCCACCTGTGCCAACTCGGGCTGCTTTGAGAATGCCCTTGGAGTTCTGCAAACAGAAACTAGGAACGTGGGGTGCTGAGTTTTGTTTTCCCGGGCAGAGCCCTTTGTCAGTACCACGCAGGCCTTTGGTCCTTAAGGGCAGGCAGCCTGCTGGATTTCCACGAATATCAAGATGCCGCCCAGGGACAAGCTGCCACCTGTGCCAACTCAGGCTGCTTTGAGAGTGCCCATGGAGCTCTGAAAACTGAGAGCAGGAACGTTGGGTAGTGGGTTTTGTTTTGCTGGGCAGACGACTTTTTCTGTACTATGTCGGTCCTCGGCCCTTAGGGGCAGGCTGGCAGCAGGATTTCCACGAATATCAAGATGCTGCCCAGGGACAAGCTGCCACCTGTGGCAACTCGGGCTGCTTTGAGAGTGCCCATAGAGCTCTGCAAACTGAGACCAGGAACGTGGGGTGCTGAGTTTTGTTTCCCCAGCAGAAGCCTTTGTCATTACCAGGTAGGCCCTCGGCCCTTTGTGGCCGGTTGCAGGTTGGATTACCACGAATATGAAGTTGCCGCCCAGGGACAAGTTGCCACCTGTGCCAACTCGGGCTGCTTTGAGAGTGCCCATGGAAGTCTGCAAACTGAGACCAAAAACGTGGGCTGGTGGCTTTTGTTTTTCTGGTCAGAAGACTTTCTCTGTACTATGTCGGCCCTCGGCCCTTAGGGGCAGGCTGGCAGCAGGATTTCCACGAATATCAAGATGCCGCCCAGAGACAAGCTGCCACCTCTGGCAACTCGGGCTGCTTTGAGAGTGCCCATGGAGCTCTGCAAACTGAGACCAGGACCGTGGAGTGTTGGGTTTTGTTTCCATGGGCAGAAGCCTTTGTCAGTACCAGGTAGGCCCTCGGCCCTTCGGGGCCGTCTGGCAGAAGGATTTCCATGAATATCAAGATGCCGCGCAGGGACAAGCTGCCACTTGTGCCAACTCGGGCTGCTTTGAGAGTGCCCATGGAGCTCTGCAAACAGAAACTAGGACTGTGGGGTGCTGAGTTTTGTTTTCCTGGGCAGAGCCCATTGTCAGTACCAGTAGGCCCTTGTTCCTTAGGGGTAGGCTGGCAGCAGGATTTCCTCGAATATCAAGATGCTGCCCAGGGACAAGCTGCCACCTGTGCCAACTCGGGCTGCTTTGAGAGTGCCCATGGAGTTCTGCAAACTGAGACCAGGAATGTGGGGTGCTGAGTTTTGTGTCCCTGGGCAGAAGCCTTTGTCAGTACCACGTAGGCCCTTGGTCCTTAAGGGCAGGCAGCCTGCTTGATTTCCACGAATATCAAGATGCCGCCCAGGGACAAGCTGCCACCTGTGGCAACTCGGGCTGCTTTGAGAGTGCCCATGGAGCTCTGCAAACGGAGACCAGGGAAGTGGGATGGTGGGTTTACTTTCCCCGGGCAGAAGCCATTGTCAGTACCAGGTAGGCCCTCGGCCCTTTGTGGCCGGTTGCAGGCTGGATTACCCCGAATAACTAGATGCCGCCCAGGGACAAGCTGCCACCTGTGCCAACTCGGGCTGCTTTGAGAGTGCCCATAGAGCTCTGCAAACTGAGACCCGGAACGTGGGGTGCTGAGTTTTGTTTCCCCAGCAGAAGCCTTTGTCATTACCAGGTAGGCCCTCGGCCCTTTGTGGCCGGTTGCAGGTTGGATTACCACGAATATGAAGGTGCCGCCCAGGGACAAGTTGCCACCTGTGCCAACTCGGGCTGCTTTGAGAGTGCCCATGGATCTCTGAAAACTGAGAGCAGGAACGTTGGGTAGTGGGTTTTGTTTTGCTGGGCAGAAGACTTTCTCTGTACTATGTCGGCCCTCGGCCCTTAGGGGCAGGCTGGCAGCAGGATTTCCACGAATATCAAGATGTCGCCCAGAGACAAGCTGCCACCTCTGGCAACTCGGGCTGCTTTGAGAGTGCCCATGGAGCTCTGCAAACTGAGACCAGGAACGTGGGGTGCTGAGTTTTGTTTTCCCGGGCAGAAGCCATTGTCAGTACCAGGTAGGCCCTCGGTCCTTATGGGAAGGCTGGCACCAGGATTTCCACGAATATCAAGATGCTGCCCAGGGACAAGCTGCCACCTGTGCCTACTCGGGCTGCTTTGAGAGTGCCCATAGAGCTCTGCAAACTGAGACCAGGAACGTGGGGTGCTGAGTTTTGTTTCCCCAGCAGAAGCCTTTGTCATTACCAGGTAGGCCCTCGGCCCTTTGTGGCCGGTTGCAGGTTGGATTACCACGAATATGAAGGTGCCGCCCAGGGACAAGTTGCCACCTGTGCCAACTCGGGCTGCTTTGAGAGTGCCCATGGAGCTCTGCAAACTGAGACCAGGACCGTGGAGTGTTAGGTTTTGTTTCCCCAGGCAGAAGCATTTGCAGTACCAGGTAGGCCCTCGGCCCTTCGGGGCCGGCTGGCAGAAGGATTTCCACGAATATCAAGATGCCGCCGAGAGACAAGCTGCCACCTGTGCCAACTCGGGCTGCTTTGAGAGTGCCCATGGAGTTCTTCAAAGTGAGACCAGGACCATGGGTTGGCGAATTTTGTTTCCCTGGGCCGAAGCCTTTGTCAGTACCAGGTAGGCCCTCGGCCCTTCGGGGCCGGCTGCTTTCTGTATTTCCACAAATATCAAGATTCCGCGCAGGGATAAGCTGCCACCTGTGCCAACTCGGGCTGCTTTGAGAGTGCCCATGGAGCTCTGCAAACAGAAACTAGGAACGTGGGGTGGTGAGTTTTGTTTTCCCGGGCAGAGCCCTTTGTCAGTACCAGGTAGGCCGTTGTTCAGTAGGGGTATGCTGGCACCAGGATTTCTACGAATATCAAGATGCCGCCCGGGGACAAGCTGCCACCTGTGCCAACTCGGGCTGCTTTGAGAATGCCCTTGGAGTTCTGCAAACAGAAACTAGGAACGTGGGGTGCTGAGTTTTGTTTTCCCGGGCAGAGCCCTTTGTCAGTACCAGGTAGGCCCTTGTTCCTTAGGGGTAGGCTGGCACCAGGATATCTACGAATATCATGAGCCACCCAGGGACAAGCTGCCACCTGTGCCAACTCGAGCTGCTTTGAGAATGCCCTTGGAGTTCTGCAAACTGAGACCAGGAATGTGGGGTGCTGAGTTTTGTGTCCCTGGGCAGAAGCCTTTGTCAGTACCACGCAGGCCTTTGGTCCTTAAGGGCAGGCAGCCTGCTGGATTTCCACGAATATCAAGATGCCGCCCAGGGACAAGCTGCCACCTGTGCCAACTCAGGCTGCTTTGAGAGTGCCCATGGAGCTCTGCAAATGGAGACCAGGGAAGAGGCATGGTGGGTTTAGTTTCCCCGGGCAGAATCCATTGTCAGTACCAGGTAGGCCCTCGGCCCTTAGGGGCCTGTTGCAGGCTGGATTACCCCGAATAACTAGATGCTGCCCAGGGACAAGTTGCCACCTGTGCCAACTCAGGCTGCTTTGAGAGTGCCCATAGAGCTCTGCAAACTGAGACCAGGAACGTGGGGTGCTGAGTTTTGTTTCCCCAGCAGAAGCCTTTGTCATTACCAGGTAGGCCCTCAGCCCTTAGGGGACGGCTGGCAGAAGGATTTCCACGAATATCAAGATGCCGCCCGGGGACAAGCTGCCACCTGTGCCAACTCGGGCTGCTTTGAGAATGCCCTTGGAGTTTTGCAAACAGAAACTAGGAACGTGGGGTGCTGACTTTTGTTTTCCCGGGCAGAGCCCTTTGTCAGTACCACGCAGGCCTTTGGTCCTTAAGGGCAGGCAGCCTGCTGGATTTCCACGAATATCAAGATGCCGCCCAGGGACAAGCTGCCACCTGTGCCAACTCAGGCTGCTTTGAGAGTGCCCATGGAGCTCTGAAAACTGAGAGCAGGAACGTTGGGTAGTGGGTTTTGTTTTGCTGGGCAGACGACTTTTTCTGTACTATGTCGGTCCTCGGCCCTTAGGGGCAGGCTGGCAGCAGGATTTCCACGAATATCAAGATGCTGCCCAGGGACAAGCTGCCACCTGTGCCAACTCGGGCTGCTTTGAGAGTGCCCATAGAGCTCTGCAAACTGAGACCAGGAACGTGGGGTGCTGAGTTTTGTTTCCCCAGCAGAAGCCTTTGTCATTACCAGGTAGGCCCTCGGCCCTTTGTGGCCGGTTGCAGGTTGGATTACCACGAATATGAAGTTGCCGCCCAGGGACAAGTTGCCACCTGTGCCAACTCGGGCTGCTTTGAGAGTGCCCATGGAAGTCTGCAAACTGAGACCAAAAACGTGGGCTGGTGGCTTTTGTTTTTCTGGTCAGAAGACTTTCTCTGTACTATGTCGGCCCTCGGCCCTTAGGGGCAGGCTGGCAGCAGGATTTCCACGAATATCAAGATGCCGCCCAGAGACAAGCTGCCACCTCTGGCAACTCGGGCTGCTTTGAGAGTGCCCATGGAGCTCTGCAAACTGAGACCAGGACCGTGGAGTGTTGGGTTTTGTTTCCATGGGCAGAAGCCTTTGTCAGTACCAGGTAGGCCCTCGGCCCTTCGGGGCCGTCTGGCAGAAGGATTTCCATGAATATCAAGATGCCGCGCAGGGACAAGCTGCCACTTGTGCCAACTCGGGCTGCTTTGAGAGTGCCCATGGAGCTCTGCAAACAGAAACTAGGACTGTGGGGTGCTGAGTTTTGTTTTCCTGGGCAGAGCCCATTGTCAGTACCAGTAGGCCCTTGTTCCTTAGGGGTAGGCTGGCAGCAGGATTTCCTCGAATATCAAGATGCTGCCCAGGGACAAGCTGCCACCTGTGCCAACTCGGGCTGCTTTGAGAGTGCCCATGGAGTTCTGCAAACTGAGACCAGGAATGTGGGGTGCTGAGTTTTGTGTCCCTGGGCAGAAGCCTTTGTCAGTACCACGTAGGCCCTTGGTCCTTAAGGGCAGGCAGCCTGCTTGATTTCCACGAATATCAAGATGCCGCCCAGGGACAAGCTGCCACCTGTGCCAACTCGGGCTGCTTTGAGAGTGCCCATGGAGCTCTGCAAACGGAGACCAGGGAAGTGGGATGGTGGGTTTACTTTCCCCGGGCAGAAGCCATTGTCAGTACCAGGTAGGCCCTCGGCCCTTTGTGGCCGGTTGCAGGCTGGATTACCCCGAATAACTAGATGCCGCCCAGGGACAAGCTGCCACCTGTGCCAACTCGGGCTGCTTTGAGAGTGCCCATAGAGCTCTGCAAACTGAGACCCGGAACGTGGGGTGCTGAGTTTTGTTTCCCCAGCAGAAGCCTTTGTCATTACCAGGTAGGCCCTCGGCCCTTTGTGGCCGGTTGCAGGTTGGATTACCACGAATATGAAGGTGCCGCCCAGGGACAAGTTGCCACCTGTGCCAACTCGGGCTGCTTTGAGAGTGCCCATGGATCTCTGAAAACTGAGAGCAGGAACGTTGGGTAGTGGGTTTTGTTTTGCTGGGCAGAAGACTTTCTCTGTACTATGTCGGCCCTCGGCCCTTAGGGGCAGGCTGGCAGCAGGATTTCCACGAATATCAAGATGTCGCCCAGAGACAAGCTGCCACCTCTGGCAACTCGGGCTGCTTTGAGAGTGCCCATGGAGCTCTGCAAACTGAGACCAGGACCGTGGGGTGCTGAGTTTTGTTTTCCCGGGCAGAAGCCATTGTCAGTACCAGGTAGGCCCTCGGTCCTTATGGGAAGGCTGGCACCAGGATTTCCACGTATATCAAGATGCTGCCCAGGGACAAGCTGCCACCTGTGCCTACTCGGGCTGCTTTGAGAGTGCCCATAGAGCTCTGCAAACTGAGACCAGGAACGTGGGGTGCTGAGTTTTGTTTCCCCAGCAGAAGCCTTTGTCATTACCAGGTAGGCCCTCGGCCCTTTGTGGCCGGTTGCAGGTTGGATTACCACGAATATGAAGGTGCCGCCCAGGGACAAGTTGCCACCTGTGCCAACTCGGGCTGCTTTGAGAGTGCCCATGGAGCTCTGCAAACTGAGACCAGGCCCGTGGAGTGTTGGGTTTTGTTTCCCCAGGCAGAAGCATTTGCAGTACCAGGTAGGCCCTCGGCCCTTCGGGGCCGGCTGGCAGAAGGATTTCCACGAATATCAAGATGCCGCCGAGAGACAAGCTGCCACCTGTGCCAACTCGGGCTGCTTTGAGAGTGCCCATGGAGTTCTTCAAAGTGAGACCAGGACCGTGGGTTGGCGAATTTTGTTTCCCTGGGCCGAAGCCTTTGTCAGTACCAGGTAGGGCCCTCGGCCCTTCGGGGCCGCTGCTTTCTGTATTTCCACAAATATCAAGATTCCGCGCAGGGATAAGCTGCCACCTGTGCCAACTCGGGCTGCTTTGAGAGTGCCCATGGAGTTCTTCAAACAGAAACTAGGAACGTGGGGTGCTGAGTTTTGTTTTCCCGGGCAGAGCCCTTTGTCAGTACCAGGTAGGCCCATGTTCAGTAGGGCTAGGCTGGCACCAGGATTTCTACGAATATCAAGATGCCGCCCGGGGACAAGCTGCCACCTGTGCCAACTCGGGCTGCTTTGAGAATGCCCTTGGAGTTCTGCAAACAGAAACTAGGAACGTGGGGTGCTGAGTTTTGTTTTCCCGGGCAGAGCCCTTTGTCAGTACCACGCAGGCCTTTGGTCCTTAAGGGCAGGCAGCCTGCTGGATTTCCACGAATATCAAGATGCCGCCCAGGGACAAGCTGCCACCTGTGCCAACTCAGGCTGCTTTGAGAGTGCCCATGGAGCTCTGAAAACTGAGAGCAGGAACGTTGGGTAGTGGGTTTTGTTTTGCTGGGCAGACGACTTTTTCTGTACTATGTCGGTCCTCGGCCCTTAGGGGCAGGCTGGCAGCAGGATTTCCACGAATATCAAGATGCTGCCCAGGGACAAGCTGCCACCTGTGCCAACTCGGGCTGCTTTGAGAGTGCCCATAGAGCTCTGCAAACTGAGACCAGGAACGTGGGGTGCTGAGTTTTGTTTCCCCAGCAGAAGCCTTTGTCATTACCAGGTAGGCCCTCGGCCCTTTGTGGCCGGTTGCAGGTTGGATTACCACGAATATGAAGTTGCCGCCCAGGGACAAGTTGCCACCTGTGCCAACTCGGGCTGCTTTGAGAGTGCCCATGGAAGTCTGCAAACTGAGACCAAAAACGTGGGCTGGTGGCTTTTGTTTTTCTGGTCAGAAGACTTTCTCTGTACTATGTCGGCCCTCGGCCCTTAGGGGCAGGCTGGCAGCAGGATTTCCACGAATATCAAGATGCCGCCCAGAGACAAGCTGCCACCTCTGGCAACTCGGGTTGCTTTGAGAGTGCCCATGGAGCTCTGCAAACTGAGACCAGGACCGTGGAGTGTTGGGTTTTGTTTCCATGGGCAGAAGCCTTTGTCAGTACCAGGTAGGCCCTCGGCCCTTCGGGGCCGTCTGGCAGAAGGATTTCCATGAATATCAAGATGCCGCGCAGGGACAAGCTGCCACTTGTGCCAACTCGGGCTGCTTTGAGAGTGCCCATGGAGCTCTGCAAACAGAAACTAGGACTGTGGGGTGCTGAGTTTTGTTTTCCTGGGCAGAGCCCATTGTCAGTACCAGTAGGCCCTTGTTCCTTAGGGGTAGGCTGGCAGCAGGATTTCCTCGAATATCAAGATGCTGCCCAGGGACAAGCTGCCACCTGTGCCAACTCGGGCTGCTTTGAGAGTGCCCATGGAGTTCTGCAAACTGAGACCAGGAATGTGGGGTGCTGAGTTTTGTGTCCCTGGGCAGAAGCCTTTGTCAGTACCACGTAGGCCCTTGGTCCTTAAGGGCAGGCAGCCTGCTTGATTTCCACGAATATCAAGATGCCGCCCAGGGACAAGCTGCCACCTGTGGCAACTCGGGCTGCTTTGAGAGTGCCCATGGAGCTCTGCAAACGGAGACCAGGGAAGTGGGATGGTGGGTTTACTTTCCCCGGGCAGAAGCCATTGTCAGTACCAGGTAGGCCCTCGGCCCTTTGTGGCCGGTTGCAGGCTGGATTACCCCGAATAACTAGATGCCGCCCAGGGACAAGCTGCCACCTGTGCCAACTCGGGCTGCTTTGAGAGTGCCCATAGAGCTCTGCAAACTGAGACCCGGAACGTGGGGTGCTGAGTTTTGTTTCCCCAGCAGAAGCCTTTGTCATTACCAGGTAGGCCCTCGGCCCTTTGTGGCCGGTTGCAGGTTGGATTACCACGAATATGAAGGTGCCGCCCAGGGACAAGTTGCCACCTGTGCCAACTCGGGCTGCTTTGAGAGTGCCCATGGATCTCTGAAAACTGAGAGCAGGAACGTTGGGTAGTGGGTTTTGTTTTGCTGGGCAGAAGACTTTCTCTGTACTATGTCGGCCCTCGGCCCTTAGGGGCAGGCTGGCAGCAGGATTTCCACGAATATCAAGATGTCGCCCAGAGACAAGCTGCCACCTCTGGCAACTCGGGCTGCTTTGAGAGTGCCCATGGAGCTCTGCAAACTGAGACCAGGAACGTGGGGTGCTGAGTTTTGTTTTCCCGGGCAGAAGCCATTGTCAGTACCAGGTAGGCCCTCGGTCCTTATGGGAAGGCTGGCACCAGGATTTCCACGAATATCAAGATGCTGCCCAGGGACAAGCTGCCACCTGTGCCTACTCGGGCTGCTTTGAGAGTGCCCATAGAGCTCTGCAAACTGAGACCAGGAACGTGGGGTGCTGAGTTTTGTTTCCCCAGCAGAAGCCTTTGTCATTACCAGGTAGGCCCTCGGCCCTTTGTGGCCGGTTGCAGGTTGGATTACCACGAATATGAAGGTGCCGCCCAGGGACAAGTTGCCACCTGTGCCAACTCGGGCTGCTTTGAGAGTGCCCATGGAGCTCTGCAAACTGAGACCAGGACCGTGGAGTGTTGGGTTTTGTTTCCCCAGGCAGAAGCATTTGCAGTACCAGGTAGGCCCTCGGCCCTTCGGGGCCGGCTGGCAGAAGGATTTCCACGAATATCAAGATGCCGCCGAGAGACAAGCTGCCACCTGTGCCAACTCGGGCTGCTTTGAGAGTGCCCATGGAGTTCTTCAAAGTGAGACCAGGACCATGGGTTGGCGAATTTTGTTTCCCTGGGCCGAAGCCTTTGTCAGTACCAGGTAGGCCCTCGGCCCTTCGGGGCCGGCTGCTTTCTGTATTTCCACAAATATCAAGATTCCGCGCAGGGATAAGCTGCCACCTGTGCCAACTCGGGCTGCTTTGAGAGTGCCCATGGAGCTCTGCAAACAGAAACTAGGAACGTGGGGTGGTGAGTTTTGTTTTCCCGGGCAGAGCCCTTTGTCAGTACCAGGTAGGCCGTTGTTCAGTAGGGGTATGCTGGCACCAGGATTTCTACGAATATCAAGATGCCGCCCGGGGACAAGCTGCCACCTGTGCCAACTCGGGCTGCTTTGAGAATGCCCTTGGAGTTCTGCAAACAGAAACTAGGAACGTGGGGTGCTGAGTTTTGTTTTCCCGGGCAGAGCCCTTTGTCAGTACCAGGTAGGCCCTTGTTCCTTAGGGGTAGGCTGGCACCAGGATATCTACGAATATCATGAGCCACCCAGGGACAAGCTGCCACCTGTGCCAACTCGAGCTGCTTTGAGAATGCCCTTGGAGTTCTGCAAACTGAGACCAGGAATGTGGGGTGCTGAGTTTTGTGTCCCTGGGCAGAAGCCTTTGTCAGTACCACGCAGGCCTTTGGTCCTTAAGGGCAGGCAGCCTGCTGGATTTCCACGAATATCAAGATGCCGCCCAGGGACAAGCTGCCACCTGTGCCAACTCAGGCTGCTTTGAGAGTGCCCATGGAGCTCTGCAAACGGAGACCAGGGAAGAGGCATGGTGGGTTTAGTTTCCCCGGGCAGAATCCATTGTCAGTACCAGGTAGGCCCTCGGCCCTTAGGGGCCTGTTGCAGGCTGGATTACCCCGAATAACTAGATGCTGCCCAGGGACAAGTTGCCACCTGTGCCAACTCAGGCTGCTTTGAGAGTGCCCATAGAGCTCTGCAAACTGAGACCAGGAACGTGGGGTGCTGAGTTTTGTTTCCCCAGCAGAAGCCTTTGTCATTACCAGGTAGGCCCTCAGCCCTTAGGGGACGGCTGGCAGAAGGATTTCCACGAATATCAAGATGCTGCCCAGGGACAAGCTGCCACCTGTGCCAACTGGGGCTGCTTTGAGAGTGCCCATAGGGCTCTGCAAACTGAGACCTGGAACGTGGGGTGCTGAGTTTGTTTTCCCGGGCAGAGCCCATTTTCAGTACCAGGTAGGACCTTGTTCCTTAGGGGCAGGCTGGCACCAGGATTTCCACGAATATCAACATGCTGCCCAGGGACAAGCTGCCACCTGTGCCAACTCGGGCTGCTTTGAGAGTGCCCATGGAACTCTGCAAACTGAGACCAAAAACGTGGGCTGGTGGCTTTTGTTTTGCTGGTCAGAAGACTTTCTCTGTACTATGTCGGCCCTCGGCCCTTAGGGGCAGGCTGGCAGCAGGATTTCCACGAATATCAAGATGCCGGCCAGGGACAAGCTGCCACCTGTGGCAACTCGCGCTGCTTTGAGAGTGCCCATGGAGCTCTGCAAACTGAGACCAGGAACGTGGAGTGTTGGGTTGTGTTTCCACGGGCAGAAGCCTTTGTCAGTACCAGGTAGGCCCTCGGCCCTTAGGGGCCGGCTGGCAGAAGGATTTCCACGAATATCAAGATGCTGCCCAGGGACAAGCTGCCACCTGTGCCAACTCGGGCTGCTTTGAGAGTGCCCATAGAGCTCTGGAAACTGAGACCAGGAATGTGGGGTGCTGAGTTTTGTGTCTCTGGGCAGAAGCCTTTGTCTGTAACACGCAGGCCTTTGGTCCTTAAGGGCAGGCAGCCTGCTGGATTTTCCACGAATATCAAGATGCCGCCCAGGGACAAGCTGCCACCTGTGCCAACTCAGGCTGCTTTGAGAGTGCCCATGGAGCTCTGAAAACTGAGAGCAGGAACGTTGGGTAGTGGGTTTTGTTTTGCTGGTCAGAAGACTTTCTCTGTACTATGTCGGCCCTCGGCCCTTAGGGGCAGGCTGGCAGCAGGATTTCCACGAATATCAAGATGCCGCCCAGAGACAAGCTGCCACCTCTGCCAACTCGGGCTGCTTTGAGAGTGCCCATAGAGCTCTGCAAACTGAGACCAGGAACGTGGGGTGCTGAGTTTTGTTTCCCCAGCAGAAGCCTTTGTCATTACCAGGTAGGCCCTCGGCCCTTTGTGGCGGGTTGCAGGTTGGATTACCACGAATATGAAGTTGCCGCCCAGGGACAAGTTGCCACCTGTGCCAACTCGGGCTGCTTTGAGAGTGCCCATGGAACTCTGCAAACTGAGACCAAAAACGTGGGCTGGTGGCTTTTGTTTTGCTGGTCAGAAGACTTTAGCTGTACTATGTCGGCCCTCGGCCCTTCGGGGCCGGCTGCTTTCTGTATTTCCACGAATATCAAGATGCCGCCCAGGGACAAGCTGCCACCTGTGGCAACTCGGGCTGCTTTGAGAGTGCCCATGGAGCTCTGGAAACTGAGAACAGGAACTTGGGTTTGTGGGTTTTGTTTCCCCAGGCAGAAGCATTTGCACTACCAGGTAGGCCCTCGACCCTTCGGGGCCGTCTGGCAGCAGGATTTCCATGAATATCAAGATGCCGCGCAGGGACAAGCTGCCACTTGTGCCAACTCGGGCTGCTTTGAGAGTGCCCATGGAGCTCTGCAAACAGAAACTAGGAATGTGGGGTGCTGAGTTTTGTTTTCCCGGGCAGAGCCCATTGTCAGTACCAGGTAGGCCCTTGTTCCTTAGGGGTAGTCCGGCACCAGGATTTCCACGAATATCAAGATGCTGCCCAGGGACAAGCTGCCACCTGTGCCAACTGGGGCTGCTTTGAGAGTGCCCATGGAGTTCTGCAAACTGAGGCCAGGAATGTGGGGTGCTGAGTTTTGTGTCCCTGGGCAGAAGTCATTGTCAGTACCAGGTAGGCCCTCGGCCCTTTGTGGCCAGTTGCAGGCTGGATTACACCGAATAACTAGATGCTGCCCAGGGACAAGCTGCCACCTGTGCCAACTGGGGCTGCTTTGAGAGTGCCCATAGAGCTCGGCAAACTGAGACCAGGACCGTGGGGTGCTGAGTTTTGTTTTCCCGGGCAGAAGCCTTTGTCAGTACCAGGTAGGCCCTTGTTACATAGGGGTAGGCTGGCACCAGGATTTCCACGAATATCAACATGCTGCCCAGGGACAAGCTGCCACCTGTGCCAACTCGGGCTGCTTTGAGAGTGCCCATAGAGCTCTGCAAACTGAGACCAGGAACGTGGGGTGCTGAGTTTTGTTTCCCCAGCAGAAGCCTTTGTCATTACCAGGTAGGCCCTCAGCCCTTAGGGGACGGCTGGCAGAAGGATTTCCACGAATATCAAGATGCTGCCCAGGGACAAGCTGCCACCTGTGCCAACTCGGGCTGCTTTGAGAGTGCCCATGGATTTCTGCAAACTGAGACCAGGAATGTGGGGTGCTGAGTTTTGCGTCCCTGGGCAGAAGCCTTTGTCAGTGCCACGCAGGCCTTTGGTCCTTAAGGGCAGGCAGCCTGCTTGATTTCCACGAATATCAAGATGCGGCCCAGGGACAAGCTGCCACCTGTGCCAACTCAGGCTGCTTTGAGAGTGCCCATGGAGCTCTGAAAACTGAGACCAGGAACGTTGGGGAGTGGGTTTCGTTTTTCTGGGCAGAAGACTTTCTCTGTACTATGTCAGCCCTCGGCCCTTAGGGGCAGGCTGGCAGCAGGATTTCCACGAATATCAAGATGCCGCCCAGAGACAAGCTGCCACCTGTGCCAACTCGGGCTGCTTTGAGAGTGCCCACGGTGTTCTGCAAACTGAGACCAGGAATGTCGGGGGCTGAGTTTTGTTTCCCTGGGCAGAAGCCATTGTCAGTACCACGTAGGCCCTTGGTCCTAAAGGGCAGGCAGCCTGCTTGATTTCCACGAATATCAAGATGCCGCCCAGGGACAAGCTGCCACCTGTGCCAACTCGGGCTGCTTTGAGAGTGCCCATGGAGCTCTGCAAACGGAGACCAGGGAAGTGGGATGGTGGGTTTAGTTTCCCCAGGCAGAAGCCATTGTCAGTACCAGGTAGGCCCTCGGCCCTTTGTGGCCGGTTGCAGGTTGGATTACCACGAATATGAAGGTGCCGCCCAGGGACAAGTTGCCACTTGTGCCAACTCAGGCTGCTTTGAGAGTGCCCATGGAACTCTGCAAACTGAGAGCGAAAACGTGGGCTGGTGGCTTTTGTTTTGCTGGTCAGAAGACTTTCTCTGTACTATGTCGGCCCTCGGCCCTTAGGGGCAGGCTGGCAGCAGGATTTCCACGAATATCAAGATGCCGCCCAGAGACAAGCTGCCACCTGTGGAAACTCGGGCTGCTTTGAGAGTGCCCATGGAGCTCTGCAAACTGAGACCAGGACCGTGGAGTGTTGGGTTTTGTTTCCCCAGGCAGAAGCATTTGCAGTACCAGGTAGGCCCTCGGCCCTTCGGGGCCGGCTGGCAGAAGGATTTCCACGAATGTCAAGATGCTGCCCAGGGACAAGCTGCCACCTGTGCCAACTCGGGCTGCTTTGAGAGTGCCCATGGAGTTCTTCAAACTGAGAACAGGACCGTGGTTTGGCGAATTTTGTTTCCCTGGGCAGAAGCCTTTGTCAGTACCAGGTAGGCCCTCGGCCCTTCGGGGCCGGCTGCTTTCTGTATTTCCACAAATATCAAGATGCCGCCCAGGGATAAGCTGCCACCTGTGCCAACTCGGGCTGCTTTGAGAGTGCCCATGGAGCTCTGGAAACTGAGAACAGGAACTTGGGTTTGTGGGTTTTGTTTCCCCAGGCAGAAGCATTTGCACTACCAGGTAGGCCCTCGACCCTTCGGGGCCGTCTGGCAGAAGGATTTCCCTGAATATCAAGATGCCGCGCAGGGACAAGCTGCCACTTGTGCCAACTCGGGCTGCTTTGAGAGTGCCCATGGAGCTCTGCAAACAGAAACTAGAACTGTGCGGTGCTGAGTTTTGTTTTCCCGGGCAGAGCCCATTGTCAGTACCAGGTAGGCCCTCGGCCCTTTGTGGCCTGCTGCAGGCTGGATTACCACGAATAACTATATGCTGCCCAGGGACAAGCTGCCACCTGTGCCAACTCGGGCTGCTTTGAGAGTGCCCATAGAGCTCTGCAAACTGAGACCAGGAACGTGGGGTGCTGAGTTTTGTTTCCCCAGCAGAAGCCTTTGTCATTACCAGGTAGGCCCTCGGCCCTTTGTGGCCGGTTGCAGGTTGGATTACCACGAATATGAAGGTGCCGCCCAGGGACAAGTTGCCACCTGTGCCAACTCGGGCTGCTTTGAGAGTGCCCATGGAACTCTGCAAACTGAGACCAAAAACGTGGGCTGGTGGCTTTTGTTTTGCTGGTCAGAAGACTTTCTCTGTACTATGTCGGCCCTCGGCCCTTAGGGGCAGGCTGGCAGCAGGATTTCCACGAATATCAAGATGCCGCCCAGAGACAAGCTGCCACCTGTGGCAACTCGGGCTGCTTTGAGAGTGCCCATGGAGCTCTGCAAACTGAGACCAGGACCGTGGAGTGTTGGGTTTTGTTTCCACGGGCAGAAGCCTTTGTCAGTACCAGGTAGGCCCTCGGCCCTTAGGGGCCGGCTGGCAGAAGGATTTCCACGAATATCAAGATGCTGCCCAGGGACAAGCTGCCACCTGTGCCAACTCGGGCTGCTTTGAGAGTGCCCATAGAGCTCTGCAAACTGAGACCAGGAATGTGGGGTGCTGAGTTTTGTGTCTCTGGGCAGAAGCCTTTGTCTGTACCACGCAGGCCTTTGGTCCTTAAGGGCAGGCAGCATGCTGGATTTCCACGAATATCAACATGCCGCCCAGGGACAAGCTGCCACCTGTGCCAACTCAGGCTGCTTTGAGAGTGCCCATGGAGCTCTGAAAACTGAGAGCAGGAACGTTGGGTAGTGGGTTTTGTTTTGCTGGGCAGAAGACTTTCTCTGTACTATGTCGGCCCTCGGCCCTTAGGGGCAGGCTGGCAGCAGGATTTCCACGAATATCAAGATGCCGCCCAGAGACAAGCTGCCACCTGTGCCAACTCGGGCTGCTTTGAGAGTGCCCATGGAGCTCTGCAAACTGAGACCAGGAACGTGGGGTGCTGAGTTTTGTTTTCCCGGGCAGAGCCCTTTGTCAGTACCAGGTAGGCCCTCGGTCCTTATGGGCAGGCTGGCACCAGGATTTCCACGAATATCAAGATGCTGCCCAGGGACAAGCTGCCACCTGTGCCAACTCGGGCTGCTTTGAGAGTGCCCATAGAGCTCTGCAAACTGAGACCAGGAACGTGGGGTGCTGAGTTTTGTTTCCCCAGCAGAAGCCTTTGTCATTACCAGGTAGGCCCTCGGCCCTTTGTGGCCGGTTGCAGGTTGGATTACCACGAATATGAAGGTGCTGCCCAGGGACAAGTTGCCACCTGTGCCAACTCGGGCTGCTTTGAGAGTGCCCATGGAACTCTGCAAACTGAGACCAAAAACGTGGCCTGGTGGCTTTTGTTTTGCTGGCCAGAAGACTTTCTCTGTACTATGTCGGCCCTCGGCCCTCAGGGGCAGGCTGGCAGCAGGATTTCCACGAATATCAAGATGCCGCCCAGAGACAAGCTGCCACCTGTGCAACTCGGGCTGCTTTGAGAGTGCCCATGGAGCTCTGCAAACTGAGACCAGGACCGTGGAGTGTTGGGTTTTGTTTCCCTGGGCAGAAGCCTTTGTCAGTACCAGGTAGGCCCTCGGCCCTTAGGGGCCGGCTGGCAGAAGGATTTCCACGAATATCAAGATGCTGCCCAGGGACAAGCTGCCACCTGTGCCAACTCGGGCTGCTTTGAGAGTGCCCATAGAGCTCGGCAAACTGAGGCCAGGACCGTGGGGTGCTGAGTTTTGTTTTCCCGGGCAGAAGCCTTTGTCAGTACCAGGTAGGCCCTTGTTCCATAGGGGTAGGCTGGCACCAGGATTTCCACGAATATCAACATGCTGCCCAGGCACAAGCTGCCACCTGTGCAAACTCGGGCTGCTTTGAGAGTGCCCTTGGAGTTCTGCAAACTGAGACCAGGAACGTGGGGTGCTGAGTTTTGTGTCCCTGGGCAGAAGCCTTTGTCAGTACCACGTAGGCCCTTGGTCCTTAAGGGCCAGCTGGCAGAAGGATTTCCACGAATATCAAGATGCTGCCCAGGGACAAGCTGCCACCTGTGCCAACTGGGGCTGCTTTGAGAGTGCCCATAGGGCTCTGCAAAATGAGACCAGGAACGTGGGGTGCTGAGTTTGTTTTCCCGGGCAGAGCCCATTGTCAGTACCAGGTAGGACCTTGTTCCTTAGGGGCAGGCTGGCACCAGGATTTCCACGAATATCAAGATGCTGCCCAGGGACAAGCTGCCACCTGTGCCAACTCGGGCTGCTTTGAGAGTGGCCATGGATTTCTGCAAACTGAGACCAGGATGGTGGGGTGCTGTGTTTTGTGTCTCTGGGCAGAAGCATTTGTCAGTGCCACGCAGGCCTTTGGTCCTTAAGGGCAGGCAGCCTGCTTGATTTCCACGAATATCAAGATGCGGCCCAGGGACAAGCTGCCACCTGTGCCAACTCGGGCTGCTTTGAGAGTGCCCATGGAGCTCTGAAAACTGAGACCAGGAACGTTGGGTAGTGGGTTTCGTTTTGCTGGGCAGAAGCCTTTCTCTGTACTATGTCAGCCCTCGGCCCTTAGGGGCAGGCTGGCAGCAGGATTTCCACGAATATCAAGATGCCGCCGAGAGACAAGCTGCCACCTGTGCCAACTCGGGCTGCTTTGAGAGTGCCCACGGTGTTCTGCAAACTGAGACCAGGAACGTCGGGGGCTGAGTTTTGTTTCCCTGGGCAGAAGCCTTTGTCAGTACCACGTAGGCCCTTGTTCCTTAAGGGCAGGCAGCCTGCTTGATTTCCACGAATATCAAGATGCCGCCCAGGGACAAGCTGCCACCAGTGCCAACTGGGGCTGCTTTGAGAGTGCCCATGGAGCTCTGCAAACGGAGACCAGGGAAGTGGGATGGTGGGTTTAGTTTCCCCGGGCAGAAGCCATTGTCAGTACCAGGTAGGCCCTCGGCCCTTTGTGGCCTGTTGCAGGCTGGATTACCCCGAATAACTAGATGCTGCCCAGGGACAAGCTGCCACCAGTGCCAACTCGGGCTGCTTTGAGAGTGCCCATGGAGCTCTGCAAACTGAGACCAGGACCGTGGAGTGTTGGGTTTTGTTTCCACGGGCAGAAGCCTTTGTCAGTACCAGGTAGGCCCTCGGACCGTGGAGTGTTGGGTTTTGTTTCCACGGGCAGAAGCCTTTGTCAGTACCAGGTAGGCCCTCGGCCCTTCGGGGCCGGCTGGCAGAAGGATTTCCACGAATATCAAGATGCTGCCCAGGGACAAGCTGCCACCTGTGCCAACTGGGGCTGCTTTGAGAGTGCCCATAGAGCTCGGCAAACTGAGACCAGGACCGTGGGGTGCTGAGTTTTGTTTTCCTGGGCAGAGCCCATTGTCAGTACCAGGTAGGCCCTTGTTTCTTAGGGGTAGGCTGGCACCAGGATTTCCTCGAATATCAAGATGCTGTCCAGGGACAAGCTGCCACCTGTGCCAACTCGGGTTGCTTTGAGAGTGCCCATGGAGTTCTTCAAACTGAGACCAGGACCGTGGGTTGGCGAATTTTGTTTCCATGGGCAGAAGCCATTGTCAGTACCAGGTAGGCCCTCGGCCCTTCGGGGCCGGCTGCTTTCTGTATTTCCACGTATATCAAGATGCC
The DNA here is from genome assembly GCF_015832195.1 of Motacilla alba alba. Taxonomy (NCBI): domain Eukaryota; kingdom Metazoa; phylum Chordata; class Aves; order Passeriformes; family Motacillidae; genus Motacilla; species Motacilla alba. Next base: position 36,320 of record NW_024037360.1, read on the forward strand.
GCCCAGGGACAAGCTGCCACCTGTGCCAACTCGGGCTGCTTTGAGAGTGCCCATGGAGCTCTGGAAACTGAGAACAGGAACTTGGGTTTGTGGGTTTTGTTTCCCCAGGCAGAAGCATTTGCACTACCAGGTAGGCCCTCGACCCTTCGGGGCCGTCTGGCAGAAGGATTTCCATGAATATCAAGATGCCGCGCAGGGACAAGCTGCCACTTGTGCCAACTCGGGCTGCTTTGAGAGTGGCCATGGAGCTCTGCAAACAGAAACTAGGACTGTGGGGTGCTGAGTTTTGTTTTCCCGGACAGAGCCCATTGTCAGTACCAGGTAGGCCCTTGTTCCTTAGGGGTAGGCTGGCACCAGGATTTCCACAAATATCAAGATGCTGCCCAGGGACAAGCTGCCACCTGTGCCAACTGGGGCTGCTTTGAGAGTGCCCATGGAGTTCTGCAAACTGAGACCAGGAATGTGGGGTGCTGAGTTTTGTGTCCCTGGGCAGAAGCCTTTGTCAGTACCACGTAGGCCCTTGGTCCTTAAGGGCAGGCAGCCTGCTTGATTTCCACGAATATCAAGATGCCGCCCAGGGACAAGCTGCCACCTGTGCCAACTTGGGCTGCTTTGAGAGTGCCCATGGAGCTCTGCAAACGGAGACCAGGGAAGTGGGATGCTGGGTTTAGTTTCCCCGGGCAGAAGCCATTGTCAGTACCAGGTAGGCCCTCGGCCCTTTGTGGCCGGTTGCAGGCTGGATTACCCCGAATAACTAGATGCTGCCCAGGGACAAGCTGCCACCTGTGCCAACTTGGGCTGCTTTGAGAGTGCCCATGGAGTTCTGCAAACTGAGAGCAGGAACGTGGGGTGCTGAGTTTTGTTTCCCCAGCAGAAGCCTTTGTCATTACCAGGTAGGCCCTCGGCCCTTTGTGGCCGGTTGCAGGTTGGATTACCACGAATATGAAGGTGCCGCCCAGGGACAAGTTGCCACCTGTGCCAACTCGGGCTGCTTTGAGAGTGCCCATGGAACTCTGCAAACTGAGAGCAAAAACGTGGCCTGGTGGCTTTTGTTTTGCTGGTCAGAAGACTTTCTCTGTACTATGTCGGCCCTCGGCCCTTAGGGGCAGGCTGGCAGCAGGATTTCCCTGAATATCAAGATGCCGCGCAGGGACAAGCTGCCACTTGTGCCAACTCAGGCTGCTTTGAGAGTGCCCATGGAGCTCTGCAAACAGAAACTAGGACTGTGCGGTGCTGAGTTTTGTTTTCCCGGGCAGAGCCCATTGTCAGTACCAGGTAGGCCCTCGGCCCTTTGTGGCCTGTTGCAGGCTGGATTACCACGAATAACTAGATGCTGCCCAGGGACAAGCTGCCACCTGTGCCAACTTGGGCTGCTTTGAGAGTGCCCATAGAGCTCTGCAAACTGAGACCAGGAACGTGGGGTGCTGAGTTTTGTTTCCCCAGCAGAAGCCTTTGTCATTACCAGGTAGGCCCTCGGCCCTTTGTGGCCGGTTGCAGGTTGGATTACCACGAATATGAAGGTGCCGCCCAGGGACAAGTTGCCACCTGTGCCAACTCGGGCTGCTTTGAGAGTGCCCATGGAACTCTGCAAACTGAGACCAAAAACGTGGCCTGGTGGCTTTTGTTTTGCTGGTCAGAAGACTTTCTCCTTACTATGTCGGCCCTCGGCCCTTAGGGGCAGGCTGGCAGCAGGATTTCCACGAATATCAAGATGCCGCCCAGAGACAAGCTGCCACCTGTGGCAACTCGGGCTGCTTTGAGAGTGCCCATAGAGCTCTGCAAACTGAGACCAGGAACGTGGGGTGCTGAGTTTTGTTTCCCCAGCAGAAGCCTTTGTCATTACCAGGTAGGCCCTCAGCCCTTAGGGGACGGCTGGCAGAAGGATTTCCACGAATATCAAGATGCTGCCCAGGGACAAGCTGCCACCTGTGCCAACTCGGGCTGCTTTGAGAGTGCCCATGGATTTCTGCAAACTGAGACCAGGAATGTGGGGTGCTGAGTTTTGCGTCCCTGGGCAGAAGCCTTTGTCAGTGCCACGCAGGCCTTTGGTCCTTAAGGGCAGGCAGCCTGCTTGATTTCCACGAATATCAAGATGCGGCCCAGGGACAAGCTGCCACCTGTGCCAACTCAGGCTGCTTTGAGAGTGCCCATGGAGCTCTGAAAACTGAGACCAGGAACGTTGGGGAGTGGGTTTCGTTTTTCTGGGCAGAAGACTTTCTCTGTACTATGTCAGCCCTCAGGCCTTAGGGGCAGGCTGGCAGCAGGATTTCCACGAATATCAAGATGCCGCCCAGAGACAAGCTGCCACCTGTGCCAACTCGGGCTGCTTTGAGAGTGCCCACGGTGTTCTGCAAACTGAGACCAGGAATGTCGGGGGCTGAGTTTTTTTTCCCTGGGCAGAAGCCTTTGTCAGTACCACGTAGGCCCTTGTTCCTTAAGGGCAGGCAGCCTGCTTGATTTCCACGAATATCAAGATGCCGCCCAGGGACAAGCTGCCACCTGTGCCAACTCGGGCTGCTTTGAGAGTGCCCATGGAGCTCTGCAAACTGAGACCAGGGAAGTGGGATGGTGGGTTTAGTTTCCCCAGGCAGAAGCCATTGTCAGTACCAGGTAGGCCCTCGGCCCTTTGTGGCCGGTTGCAGGTTGGATTACCACGAATATGAAGGTGCCGCCCAGGGACAAGTTGCCACTTGTGCCAACTCAGGCTGCTTTGAGAGTGCCCATGGAACTCTGCAAACTGAGAGCAAAAACGTGGGCTGGTGGCTTTTGTTTTGCTGGTCAGAAGACTTTCTCTGTACTATGTCGGCCCTCGGCCCTTAGGGGCAGGCTGGCAGCAGGATTTCCACGAATATCAAGATGCCGCCCAGAGACAAGCTGCCACCTGTGGAAACTCGGGCTGCTTTGAGAGTGCCCATGGAGCTCTGCAAACTGAGACCAGGACCGTGGAGTGTTGGGTTTTGTTTCCCCAGGCAGAAGCATTTGCAGTACCAGGTAGGCCCTCGGCCCTTCGGGGCCGGCTGGCAGAAGGATTTCCACGAATGTCAAGATGCTGCCCAGGGACAAGCTGCCACCTGTGCCAACTCGGGCTGCTTTGAGAGTGCCCATGGAGTTCTTCAAACTGAGAACAGGACCGTGGGTTGGCGAATTTTGTTTCCCTGGGCAGAAGACTTTGTCAGTACCAGGTAGGCCCTCGGCCCTTCGGGGCCGGCTGCTTTCTGTATTTCCACAAATATCAAGATTCCGCGCAGGGATAAGCTGCCACCTGTGCCAACTCGGGCTGCTTTGAGGGTGCCCATGGAGCTCTGGAAACTGAGAACAGGAACTTGGGTTTGTGGGTTTTGTTTCCCCAGGCAGAAGCATTTGCACTACCAGGTAGGCCCTCGACCCTTCGGGGCCGTCTGGCAGAAGGATTTCCCTGAATATCAAGATGCCGCGCAGGGACAAGCTGCCACTTGTGCCAACTCGGGCTGCTTTGAGAGTGCCCATGGAGCTCTGCAAACAGAAACTAGGACTGTGCGGTGCTGAGTTTTGTTTTCCCGGGCAGAGCCCATTGTCAGTACCAGGTAGGCCCTCGGCCCTTTGTGGCCTGTTGCAGGCTGGATTACCACGAAAAACTAGATGCTGCCCAGGGACAAGCTGCCACCTGTGCCAACTCGGGCTGCTTTGAGAGTGCCCATAGAGCTCTGCAAACTGAGACCAGGAACGTGGGGTGCTGAGTTTTGTTTCCCCAGCAGAAGCCTTTGTCATTACCAGGTAGGCCCTCGGCCCTTTGTGGCCGGTTGCAGGTTGGATTACCACGAATATGAAGGTGCTGCCCAGGGACAAGTTGCCACCTGTGCCAACTCGGGCTGCTTTGAGAGTGCCCATGGAACTCTGCAAACTGAGACCAAAAACGTGGCCTGGTGGCTTTTGTTTTGCTGGCCAGAAGACTTTCTCTGTACTATGTCGGCCCTCGGCCCTCAGGGGCAGGCTGGCAGCAGGATTTCCACGAATATCAATATGCCGCCCAGAGACAAGCTGCCACCTGTGCAACTCGGGCTGCTTTGAGAGTGCCCATGGAGCTCTGCAAACTGAGACCAGGACCGTGGAGTGTTGGGTTTTGTTTCCCTGGGCAGAAGCCTTTGTCAGTACCAGGTAGGCCCTCGGCCCTTAGGGGCCGGCTGGCAGAAGGATTTCCACGAATATCAAGATGCTGCCCAGGGACAAGCTGCCACCTGTGCCAACTCGGGCTGCTTTGAGAGTGCCCATAGAGCTCTGCAAACTGAGACCAGGACCGTGGGGTGCTGAGTTTTGTTTTCCCGGGCAGAAGCCTTTGTCAGTACCAGGTAGGCCCTTGTTCCATAGGGGTAGGCTGGCACCAGGATTTCCACGAATATCAACATGCTGCCCAGGCACAAGCTGCCACCTGTGCAAACTCGGGCTGCTTTGAGAGTGCCCTTGGAGTTCTGCAAACTGAGACCAGGAACGTGGGGTGCTGAGTTTTGTGTCCCTGGGCAGAAGCCTTTGTCAGTACCACGTAGGCCCTTGGTCCTTAAGGGCCAGCTGGCAGAAGGATTTCCACGAATATCAAGATGCCACCCAGGGACAAGCTGCCACCTGTGCCAACTCGGGTTGCTTTGAGAGTGCCCATGGAGTTCTTCAAACTGAGACCAGGAACGTGGGTTGGCGAATTTTGTTTCCATGGGCAGAAGCCATTGTCAGTACCAGGTAGGCCCTCGGCCCTTCGGGGCAGGCTGCTTTTTGTATTTCCACGAATATCAAGATGCCGCCCAGGGACAAGCTGCCACCTGTGGCAACTCGGGCTGCTTTGAGAGTGCCCATGGAGCTCTGGAAACTGAGAACAGGAACTTGGGTTTGTGGGTTTTGTTTCCCCAGGCAGAAGCATTTGCACTACCAGGTAGGCCCTCGACCCTTCGGGGCCGTCTGGCAGAAGGATTTCCATGAATATCAAGATGCCGCGCAGGGACAAGCTGCCACTTGTGCCAACTCGGGCTGCTTTGAGAGTGCCCATGGAGCTCTGCAAACGGAGACCAGGGAAGTGGGATGGTGGGTTTAGTTTCCCCGGGCAGAAGCCATTGTCAGTACCAGGTAGGCCCTCGGCCCTTTGTGGCCTGTTGCAGGCTGGATTACTCCGAATAACTAGATGCTGCCCAGGGACAAGCTGCCACCTGTGCCAACTCGGGCTGCTTTGAGAGTGCCCATAGAGCTCTGCAAACTGAGACCAGGAACGTGGGGTGCTGAGTTTTGTTTCCCCAGCAGAAGCCTTTGTCATTACCAGGTAGGCCCTCGGCCCTTTGTGGCCGGTTGCAGGTTGGATTACCACGAATATGAAGGTGCCGCCCAGGGACAAGTTGCCACCTGTGCCAACTCGGGCTGCTTTGTGAGTGCCCATGGAACTCTGCAAACTGAGACCAAAAACGTGGGCTGGTGGCTTTTGTTTTGCTGGTCAGAAGACTTTCTCTGTACTATGTCGGCCCTCGGCCCTTAGGGGCAGGCTGGCAGAAGGATTTCCACGAATATCAAGATGCCGCCCAGAGACAAGCTGCCACCTGTGCCTACTCGGGCTGCTTTGAGAGTGCCCATGGAGCTCTGCAAACTGAGACCAGGACCGTGGAGTGTTGGGTTTTGTTTCCACGGGCAGAAGCCTTTGTCAGTACCAGGTAGGCCCTCGGCCCTTCGGGGCCTGCTGGCAGAAGGATTTCCACGAATATCAAGATGCTGCCCAGGGACAAGCTGCCACCTGTGCCAACTGGGGCTGCTTTGAGAGTGCCCATAGGGCTCTGCAAAATGAGACCAGGAACGTGGGGTGCTGAGTTTGTTTTCCCGGGCAGAGCCCATTGTCAGTACCAGGTAGGACCTTGTTCCTTAGGGGCAGGCTGGCACCAGGATTTCCACGAATATCAAGATGCTGCCCAGGGACAAGCTGCCACCTGTGCCAACTCGGGCTGCTTTGAGAGTGGCCATGGATTTCTGCAAACTGAGACCAGGATGGTGGGGTGCTGTGTTTTGTGTCTCTGGGCAGAAGCATTTGTCAGTGCCATGCAGGCCTTTGGTCCTTAAGGGCAGGCAGCCTGCTTGATTTCCACGAATATCAAGATGCGGCCCAGGGACAAGCTGCCACCTGTGCCAACTCGGGCTGCTTTGAGAGTGCCCATGGAGCTCTGAAAACTGAGACCAGGAACGTTGGGTAGTGGGTTTCGTTTTGCTGGGCAGAAGCCTTTCTCTGTACTATGTCGGCCCTCGGCCCTTAGGGGCAGGCTGGCAGCAGGATTTCCCTGAATATCAAGATGCCGCGCAGGGACAAGCTGCCACTTGTGCCAACTCAGGCTGCTTTGAGAGTGCCCATGGAGCTCTGCAAACAGAAACTAGGACTGTGCGGTGCTGAGTTTTGTTTTCCCGGGCAGAGCCCATTGTCAGTACCAGGTAGGCCCTCGGCCCTTTGTGGCCTGTTGCAGGCTGGATTACCACGAATAACTAGATGCTGCCCAGGGACAAGCTGCCACCTGTGCCAACTCGGGCTGCTTTGAGAGTGCCCATAGAGCTCTGCAAACTGAGACCAGGAACGTGGGGTGCTGAGTTTTGTTTCCCCAGCAGAAGCCTTTGTCATTACCAGGTAGGCCCTCGGCCCTTTGTGGCCGGTTGCAGGTTGGATTACCACGAATATGAAGGTGCCGCCCAGGGACAAGTTGCCACCTGTGCCAACTCGGGCTGCTTTGAGAGTGCCCATGGAACTCTGCAAACTGAGACCAAAAACGTGGGCTGGTGGCTTTTGTTTTGCTGGTCAGAAGACTTTCTCTGTACTATGTCGGCCCTCGGCCCTTAGGGGCAGGCTGGCAGCAGGATTTCCACGAATATCAAGATGCCGCCCAGAGACAAGCTGCCACCTGTGGCAACTCGGGCTGCTTTGAGAGTGCCCATGGAGCTCTGCAAACTGAGACCAGGACCGTGGAGTGTTGGGTTTTGTTTCCACGGGCAGAAGCCTTTGTCAGTACCAGGTAGGCCCTCGGCCCTTAGGGGCCGGCTGGCAGAAGGATTTCCACGAATATCAAGATGCTGCCCAGGGACAAGCTGCCACCTGTGCCAACTCGGGCTGCTTTGAGAGTGCCCATAGAGCTCTGCAAACTGAGACCAGGAATGTGGGGTGCTGAGTTTTGTGTCTCTGGGCAGAAGCCTTTGTCTGTACCACGCAGGCCTTTGGTCCTTAAGGGCAGGCAGCATGCTGGATTTCCACGAATATCAAGATGCCGCCCAGGGACAAGCTGCCACCTGTGCCAACTCAGGCTGCTTTGAGAGTGCCCATGGAGCTCTGAAAACTGAGAGCAGGAACGTTGGGTAGTGGGTTTTGTTTTGCTGGGCAGAAGACTTTCTCTGTACTATGTCGGCCCTCGGCCCTTAGGGGCAGGCTGGCAGCAGGATTTCCACGAATATCAAGATGCCGCCCAGAGACAAGCTGCCACCTGTGCCAACTCGGGTTGCTTTGAGAGTGCCCATGGAGTTCTTCAAACTGAGACCAGGAACGTGGGTTGGCGAATTTTGTTTCCATGGGCAGAAGCCATTGTCAGTACCAGGTAGGCCCTCGGCCCTTCGGGGCAGGCTGCTTTTTGTATTTCCACGAATATCAAGATGCCGCCCAGGGACAAGCTGCCACCTGTGGCAACTCGGGCTGCTTTGAGAGTGCCCATGGAGCTCTGGAAACTGAGAACAGGAACTTGGGTTTGTGGGTTTTGTTTCCCCAGGCAGAAGCATTTGCACTACCAGGTAGGCCCTCGACCCTTCGGGGCCGTCTGGCAGAAGGATTTCCATGAATATCAAGATGCCGCGCAGGGACAAGCTGCCACTTGTGCCAACTCGGGCTGCTTTGAGAGTGCCCATGGAGCTCTGCAAACAGAAACTAGGACTGTGGGGTGCTGAGTTTTGTTTTCCCGGGCAGAGCCCATTGTCAGTACCAGGTAGGCCCTTGTTCCTTAGGGGTAGGCTGGCACCAGGATTTCCACGAATATCAAGATGCTGCCCAGGGACAAGCTGCCACCTGTGCCAACTCGGGCTGCTTTGAGAGTGCCCATGGAGTTCTGAAAACTGAGACCAGGAATGTGGGGTGCTGAGTTTTGTGTCCCTGGGCAGAAGCCTTTGTCAGTACCACGTAGGCCCTTGGTCCTTAAGGGCAGGCAGCCTGCTTGATTTCCACGAATATCAAGATGCCGCCCAGGGACAAGCTGCCACCTGTGCCAACTCGGGCTGCTTTGAGAGTGCCCATGGAGCTCTGCAAACGGAGACCAGGGAAGTGGGATGGTGGGTTTAGTTTCCCCGGGCAGAAGCCATTGTCAGTACCAGATAGGCCCTCGGCCCTTTGTGGCCGGTTGCAGGCTGGATTACCCCGAATAACTAGATGCTGCCCAGGGACAAGCTGCCACCTGTGCCAACTCGGGCTGCTTTGAGAGTGCCCATAGAGCTCTGCAAACTGAGACCAGGAACGTGGGGTGCTGAGTTTTGTTTCCCCAGCAGAAGCCTTTGTCATTACCAGGTAGGCCCTCGGCCCTTTGTGGCCGGTTGCAGGTTGGATTACCACGAATATGAAGGTGCCGCCCAGGGACAAGTTGCCACCTGTGCCAACTCGGGCTGCTTTGAGAGTGCCCATGGAACTCTGCAAACTGAGACCAAAAACGTGGGCTGGTGGCTTTTGTTTTGCTGGTCAGAAGACTTTCTCTGTACTATGTCGGCCCTCGGCCCTTAGGGGCAGGCTGGCAGCAGGATTTCCACGAATATCAAGATGCCGCCCAGAGACAAGCTGCCACCTGTGGCAACTCGGGCTGCTTTGAGAGTGCCCATGGAGCTCTGCAAACTGAGACCAGGACCGTGGAGTGTTGGGTTTTGTTTCCACGGGCAGAAGCCTTTGTCAGTACCAGGTAGGCCCTCGGCCCTTCGGGGCCGGCTGGCAGAAGGATTTCCACGAATATCAAGATGCTGCCCAGGGACAAGCTGCCACCTGTGCCAACTGGGGCTGCTTTGAGAGTGCCCATAGGGCTCTGCAAACTGAGACCAGGAACGTGGGGTGCTGAGTTTGTTTTCCCGGGCAGAGCCCATTGTCAGTACCAGGTAGGACCTTGTTCCTTAGGGGCAGGCTGGCACCAGGATTTCCACGAATATCAAGATGCTGCCCAGGGACAAGCTGCCACCTGTGCCAACTCGGGCTGCTTTGAGAGTGCCCATGGAGTTCGTCAAACTGAGACCAGGACCGTGTACTGGCGAATTTTTTTTTCCCTGGGCAGAAGCCTTTGTCAGTACCAGGTAGGCCCTCGGCCCTTCGGGGCCGGCTGCTTTCTGTATTTCCACAAATATCAAGATGCCGCGCAGGGACAAGCTGCCACCTGTGGCAACTCGGGCTGCTTTGAGAGTGCCCATGGAGCTCTGCAAACTGAGACCAGGAACGTGTGCTGAGTTTTCTTGTCCCTGGGCAGAAGCCTTTGTCAGTACCACGCCGGCCTCTGGTCCCTAAGGGCAGGCAGCCTGCTGGATTTCCACGAATATCAAGATGCCGCCCAGGGACAAGCTGCCACCTGTGCCAACTCAGGCTGCTTTGAGAGTGCCCATGGAGCTCTGAAAACTGAGACCAGGAACGTTGGGTAGTGGGTTTTGTTTTGCTGGGCAGAAGACTTTCTCTGTACTATGTCGGCCCTCGGCCCTCAGGGGCAGGCTGGCAGCAGGATTTCCACGAATATCAAGATGCCGCCCAGAGACAAGCTGCCACCTGTGCCAACTCAGGCTGCTTTGAGAGTGCCCATGGAGCTCTGCAAACTGAGACCAGGAACGTGGGGTGCTGAGTTTTGGTTTCCCGGGCAGAGCCCTTTGTCAGTACCACGTAGGCCCTTGGTCCTTAAGGGCAGGCAGCCTGCTTGATTTCCACGAATATCAAGATGCCGCCCAGGGACAAGCTGGCACCTGTGCCAACTCGGGCTGCTTTGAGAGTGCCCATAGAGCTCTGCAAACTGAGACCAGGAACGTGGGGTGCTGAGTTTTGTTTCCCCAGCAGAAGCCTTTGTCATTACCAGGTAGGCCCTCGGCCCTTTGTGGCCGGTTGCAGGTTGGATTACCGCGAATATGAAGGTGCCGCCCAGGGACAAGTTGCCACCTGTGCCAACTCGGGCTGCTTTGTGAGTGCCCATGGAACTCTGCAAACTGAGACCAAAAACGTGGCCTGGTGGCTTTTGTTTTGCTGGTCAGAAGACTTTCTCTGTACTATGTCGGCCCTCGGCCCTTAGGGGCAGGCTGGCAGCAGGATTTCCACGAATATCTAGATGCCGCCCAGAGACAAGCTGCCACCTGTGGCAACTCGGGCTGCTTTGAGAGTGCCCATGGAGCTCTGCAAACTGAGACCAGGACCGTGGAGTGTTGGGTTTTGTTTCCACGGGCAGAAGCCTTTGTCAGTACCAGGTAGGCCCTCGGCCCTTCGGGGCCTGCTGGCAGAAGGATTTCCACGAATCTGAAGATGCTGCCCAGGGACAAGCTGCCACCTGTGCCAACTCGGGCTGTTTTGAGAGTGCCCATGGAGCTCTGGAAATTGACAACAGGAACTTGGGTTTGTGGGTTTTGTTTCCCCAGGCAGAAGCATTTGCACTACCAGGTAGGCCCTCGACCCTTCGGGGCCGTCTGGCAGAAGGATTTCCATGAATATCA
>NW_024037361.1:0-46995 GCF_015832195.1 Motacilla alba alba
GGGCCTACTTCGTACTGACAAAGGCTTCTGCCCGGGAAAACAAAACCCGAAATCCCACATACTTTGGCTCAGTTTGAAGAGCTCCGTGGGCACTCTCAAAGCAGCCCAAGTTGGCACAAGTGGCAGCTTGTCCCTGGGCAGCATTTTGATATTCGTGGAAATCCTGCAGGCAGCTGGCCCCCAAGGGCCAAGGGCCGACCTGGTACTGACAAAGGCTTCTGCCCGGGAAAACAAAACTCAGAACACCACGTTTCTGGTCTCAGTTTGCAGAGCACCATGGGCACTCTCAAAGCAGCGCGAGTTGGCACAGGTGGCAGCTTGTCCCTGGGCAGCATCTTGATATTCGTGGAAATCCAGCAGGCTGCCTGCCCTTAAGGACCGAGGGCGTACCTGGCACTTCAAATGCTTCTGCCCGGAGAAACAAAACTCAGCACCCCAGGTTCATGGTCTCAGTTTGCAGAGCTCCATGGGCACTCTCAAAGCAGCACGAGTTGGCACAGGTGGCAGCTTGTCCCTGGGCAGCATCTTGATATTCGTGGAAATCCTGCAGGCAGCCTGCCCCTAAGGAACAAGGGCCTACCTGGTACTGACAAAGGCTTCTGCCCGGGAAAACAAAACCCACAACCCTACCTTCCTGGTCTCAGTTTGCAGAGCTCCGTGGGCACCCTCAAAGCAGCGCGAGTTGGCACAAGTGGCAGCTTGTCCCTGGGCAGCATCTTGATATTCGTGGAAATCCTGCAGGCAGCCGGCCCCCAAGGGCCAAGGCCTGACCTGGTACTGACAAAGGCTTCTGCCCGGGGAAACAAAACCCACCACCCCACGTTCCAGGTCTCAGTTTGCAGAGCTCCATGGGCACTCTCAAAGCAGCCCGAGTTGGCACAGGTGGCAGCTTGTCCCTGGGCGGCATCTTGATATTCGTGGAAATCCAGCAGGCAGCCTGCCCCTGTGGAACAAGGGCCGACCTGACACTGACAAAGGCTTCTGACCGGGAAAACAATACTCAGAACACCACGTTCCTGGTCCCAGTTTGCAGAGCTCCATGGGCACTCTCAAAGCAGCCCGAGTTGGCACAGGTGGCAGCTTGTCCCTGGGCAGCATCTTGATATTCGTGGAAATCCAGCAGGCAGACTGCCCATAAGGAACAAGGACCCTCCTGGTACTGACAAAGGCTTCTGCCCTGGAAAACAAAACCCAGCACCCCACGTTTCTGGTCTCAGTTTGCAGAGCACCATGGGCACTCTCAAAGCAGCCCGAGTTGGCACAGGTGGCAGCTCCTCCGTGGGCAGCATCCTGATATTCGTGGAAATTCAGCAGGCTGACGGCCCTGAAAGACCGTGGGCCTACCTAGTACTGACAAATACTTCTGCCCGGGAAAACAAAACTCAGCACCCCACGTTCCTGGTCCCAGTTTGCAGAGCTCCGTGGGCACTCTCAAAGCAGCCCGAGTTGGCACAGGTGGCAGCTTGTCCCTGGGCAGCATCTTGATATTCGTGGAAATCCAGCCGGCAGCCTGCCCCTAAGGAACAAGGGCCTACCTGGTACTGACAAAGGCTTCTGCCCGGGAAACAAAACCCAGCACCCCACGTTCCTGGTCTCAGTTTGCAGAGCTCCATGGGCACTCTCAAAGCAGCCCGAGTTGGCACAGGTGGCAGCTTGTCCCTGGGCGGCATCTTGATATTCGTGGAAATCCTGCAGGCAGTCGGCCCTGAAATTCCGAGGGCCTACCTGGTACTGACAAATGCTTCTGCCCGGGGAAACAAAACTCACCAACGCACGTTCCTGGTCTCACTTTGCAGAGCTCCAAGGGCACTCTCAAAGCAGCGCGAGTTGGCACAGGTGGCAGCTTGTCCCTGGGCAGCATCTTGATATTCATGGAAATCCAGCAGGCTGCCTGCCCTTAAAGACCAAGGGCCTACCTGGCACTGCAAATGCTTCTGCCCAGGGAAACAAAACTCAGCACCCCAGGTTCATGGTCTCAGTTTGCAGAGCTCCATGGGCACTCTCAAAGCAGCCCGAGTTGGCACAGGTGGCAGCTTGTCCCTGGGCAGCATCTTGATATTCGTGGAAATCTTCCTGCCAGCCTGCCCCTAAGGAACAAGGGCCTACCTGGCACTGAGAGAGGCTTCTGCCCGGGAAAACAAAACCCACAATCCTACGTTCCTGGTCTCAGTTTGCAGAGCTCCGTGGGCACCCTCAAAGCAGCGCGAGTTGGCACAAGTGGCAGCTTGTCCCTGGGCAGCATCTTGATATTCGTGGAAATTGAGCCGCCAGCCTGCCCCTGAGGAACAAGGGCCCTACCTGGTACTGACAAAGGCTTCTGCCCAGGGAAACAAAACCCACCACCCCACGTTCCACATCTCAGTTTGCAGAGCTCCATGGGCACTCTCAAAGCAGACCGAGTTAGCACAGGTGGCAGCTTGTCCCTGGGCGGCATCTTGGTATTGGCGGAAATCCAGCAGGCAGACGGCCCCTAAGGGCCGTGGGCCTACCTGGAACAGACAAAGGCTTCTGCCCAGGTAAACAAAATTCGCCAACACACGTTCATGGTCTCAGTTTGCAGAGCTCCATGGGTACTCTAAAATCAGCGTGAGTTGCCACAGGTGGCAGCTTGTCCCTGGGCGGCATCTTGATATTCGTCGAAATCCGGCAGGCCGACGGCCCCTAAGGACTGAGAGCCTACCTGGTACTGACAAAGGCTTCTGCCCAGGAAAAAAAAACCCACCACCCCACGTTCCGGGTCTCAGTTTGCAGAGCTCTGTGGGCACTCTTAAAGCAGCCCGAGTTGGCACAGGTGGCAGCTTGCCCCTGGGCGGCATCTTGATATTGGCGGAAATCCAGCCGGCAGCCGGCCCATAAGTGCCAAGGGCCTACCTGGTACTGACAAATGCTTCTGCCCAGGGAAACAAAACAGACCAACCCACGTTAATGGTCTCAGTTTGCAGAGCTCCATGGGCACTCTCAAGGCAGCGCGAGTTGGCACAGGTGGCAGCTTGTCCCTGGGCAGCATCTTCAGATTCGCAAAAACCCAGCAGGCAGCTGGCCCCGAAGGGCGAAGGCCTACCTGGTACTGACAAAGGCTTCTGCCCAGGTAAACTAAGCTCACCACACCACGTGCCTGGTCTCAGATTGCAGAACTCCATGGGCACACTCAAAGCAGCCTGAGTTGGCACAGGTGGCAGCTTGTCCCTGGGCGGCATCTTGATATTGGCGGAAATCCAGCAGGCAGACGGCCCCTAAGGACTGAGGGCCTACCTGATACTGACACAGCTTCTGCCCCGGAATACAAAACTCACCAGCCCACGTTCCTGGTCTCAGTTGGCAGAGCTCTTTAGGCACTCTGCAAGCAGCCTGACTTGGCACTGGTGGCAGCCTGTCCCTTGGTGGCAACTTGAAATTCGTGGAAATCTAGCAACCAGCTAGCCGCAGTGGGCTGGTGTTGTGCGGCTTGCTTCTTCACCTCCTGCAAGCTGCCGGCTCTCCGTCTAGCGAAAGCGAAAGAGCCGCTACTTCGCGCACTGCTGCTTGTGCCGGTGGCGGTGCGCTCCGGAGCGCTGCTTCGGGCGAAAGACGCCGGCCAGCGGCACTTCGCTCCGGACAGCCCCGTACCTCCGTCTTCTGCCTCTCTCGTCGTCTGCATCCTAGCCAAAAGCTTCTCCATGACTTCTCGCCGAGAGAGAAAGTGTGCCAGCACTGCAAACATCTTCCGATCTTGCTTGACGAGTTCACCCAGTTCTTTGCATCTCGCAGCGCAAAGAGACCCGCAAGAGTTTCCACGGAGCGTTGCAGGAGCACTAGCAAGATGCATTGCAAAGTTGTCCAAAAACTTCTTCCATTCGCATGCTAACGTGATTTTCAAAGGCATACGAGTGGCAATCCACCATCCCGCAGCAGTAAGAGAGCTGCGCCCACAATGCTGCTGTTGTGCGGCTTGCTTCTTCACCTCCTGCAAGCTGCCGGCTCTCCGTCTAGCGAAAGCGAAAGAGCCGCTACTTCGCGCACTGCTGCTTGTGCCGGTGGCGGTGCGCTCCGGAGCGCTGCTTCGGGCGAAAGACGCCGGCCAGCGGCACTTCGCTCCGGACAGCCCCGTACCTCCGTCTTCTGCCTCTCTCGTCGTCTGCATCCTAGCCAAAAGCTTCTCCATGACTTCTCGCCGAGAGAGAAAGTGTGCCAGCACTGCAAACATCTTCCGATCTTGCTTGACGAGTTCACCCAGTTCTTTGCATCTCGCAGCGCAAAGAGACCCGCAAGAGTTTCCACGGAGCGTTGCAGGAGCACTAGCAAGATGCATTGCAAAGTTGTCCAAAAACTTCTTCCATTCGCATGCTAACGTGATTTTCAAAGGCATACGAGTGGCAATCCACCATCCCGCAGCAGTAAGAGAGCTGCGCCCACAATGCTGCTGTTGTGCGGCTTGCTTCTTCACCTCCTGCAAGCTGCCGGCTCTCCGTCTAGCGAAAGCGAAAGAGCCGCTTCTTCGCGCACTGCTGCTTGTGCCGGTGGCGGTGCGCTCCGGAGCGCTGCTTCGGGCGAAAGACGCCGGCCAGCGGCACTTCGCTCCGGACAGCCCCGTACCTCCGTCTTCTGCCTCTCTCGTCGTCTGCATCCTAGCCAAAAGCTTCTCCATGACTTCTCGCCGAGAGAGAAAGTGTGCCAGCACTGCAAACATCTACCGATCTTGCTTGACGAGTTCACCCAGTTCTTTGCATCTCGCAGCGCAAAGAGACCCGCAAGAGTTTCCACGGAGCGTTGCAGGAGCACTAGCAAGATGCATTGCAAAGTTGTCCAAAAACTTCTTCCATTCGCATGCTAACGTGATTTTCAAAGGCATACGAGTGGCAATCCACCATCCCGCAGCAGTTCGAGAGCTGCGCACACAAGCTGCTGTTGTGCGGCTTGCTTCTTCACCTCCTGCAAGCTGCCGGCTCTCCGTCTAGCGAAAGCGAAAGAGCCGCTACTTCGCGCACTGCTGCTTGTGCCGGTGGCGGTGCGCTCCGGAGCGCTGCTTCGGGCGAAAGACGCCGGCCAGCGGCACTTCGCTCCGGACAGCCCCGTACCTCCGTCTTCTGCCTCTCTCGTCGTCTGCATCCTAGCCAAAAGCTTCTCCATGACTTCTCGCCGAGAGAGAAAGTGTGCCAGCACTGCAAACATCTTCCGATCTTGCTTGACGAGTTCACCCAGTTCTTTGCATCTCGCAGCGCAAAGAGACCCGCAAGAGTTTCCACGGAGCGTTGCAGGAGCACTAGCAAGATGCATTGCAAAGTTGTCCAAAAACTTCTTCCATTCGCATGCTAACGTGATTTTCAAAGGCATGCGAGTGGCAATCCACCATCCCGCAGCAGTTCGAGAGCTGCGCCCACAATGCTGCTGTTGTGCGGCTTGCTTCTTCACCTCCTGCAAGCTGCCGGCTCTCCGTCTAGCGAAAGCGAAAGAGCCGCTTCTTCGCGCACTGCTGCTTGTGCCGGTGGCGGTGCGCTCCGGTGCGCTGCTTCGGGCGAAAGACGCCGGCCAGCGGCACTTCGCTCCGGACAGCCCCGTACCTCCGTCTTCTGCCTCTCTCGTCGTCTGCATCCAAGCCAAAAGCTTCTCCATGACTTTTCGCCGACAGAAATTGGGTGCCAGCACAGCAAACGTCTCCCAGTCTTGGCCCTGATTTTTGTCGTGGCTGCGCATTGTTGAAGCATTTATCTTTTTAATAAAGCGGCGAATTTATTTCGAGATGGCTATGATCTCTTCATACTTATCCTTGTGCGGTCAAGACACAGCAACAATACATTCTTGAGAAAGGAAAACATCTCGAGAGATATTCCAGTCCATCGGTGTGGCGCAGCTGCTGAAAAAGGGCAAAGCTGAAGAACCTTGCTCATCTTAATTTCTGTGCATCTCGCAGCATGCGAAGCATGAGGCAGCCGAGCACCGCGCTTTTGTGCGCTCTTAATGGAATTGCAAAAAATCCCACAGCTTTTCATCCACAAGCACAGTCAGCTGCATTCGCTTTTGCTTCTTGAAAAACTCACCGCTCTCCTTATATCGGTGTAGATCTTGATCTCTGGTTCCTGGGACTTTACCCAAGTGTTTGCTGTTTTGTACTTTCTTCTTTGGCAGTCAGGAACTTGTATATATAATCTGGTACATGTTTCTTGGAAAACATTTCCTGTCTAAAAATGATACATAGCTGCAATTTACCCGACTGTATATAACTACTCTTTTACTGTATAAAAAAGTGTATTAGAATGATACACCACCTGAATTTCAATGATTGAAAAAAGCGTCTTACTTCTTTTTCCTATTCTCTGTATTTCCTTCTCTTTGTTATGTTTCTTTGGCTATTATGTGCGTGCCCAATGGTTTTTCTGTTCCTGTTGTGGGACAGCAAATGTTCAGGCTCTTCTAATTTTGTCACTAATTAAATAATCCATCTTCCCCGCCGGAAAGATGCAGGATGTGTCTCATTTTCACTGCTCCTGTTTTGTTTCCTTATTCTTTTGAATGGCTCCCTGTCTTCCTACTCACACTCTGAGTAACGAATTTCTAATTTTCTTTCCTATCTGCCTTTATCAATTTTTCTCTGACTTGGATGCTATTGAATTAAGCCATGCCAAGTTGAAGAATTGCATCAAGAAGAGTGCTCAATGAAAAAAAAAACATTTAGTTTTGGGGTTCTATCACAGAAGAGTTCAAAGACTCTTCCCATGTGAAGAATATCTGATGAATATCTTAAAAACTATCATCTCTGTGTAAGTATTTTGCATCCAGTTCTTGCTCTAGTCCTTGCTTTGGCAAATTTGACACAAGTGAGGCATTGTGTGTTTTGCAGCTTCTAGGGAGATGGTTCCAGGTCTTGAGAAAGTCGTGGGCTTTGTCTCATCTTTAGACATCTGAAAATCACCTAGGCATCCCAAAGACTCATTAGAAATACAAATACCTGCAGGGAACCGGAGGTGAGCTTCATCTTACCATGTGTCTTGAACAGGGTGTTCTATGTGTGAAAGAGATTCTAGTCAGAATTCTGCTCAGTACAGTCCATCAAGTTGAGAGAATTGATCATTTTAATCTGGGCTTTATATCCACAGAGGCTGAAGGTGTCTCCATGCTCCAGTGCCTATCAGTCTTCTCAAATATTTCAATCCATGAGTTGAATTCTAGAAGCAAAAACTTTTCTCCAGGTGACCTTTACCAAGAGACTCAATGTTAGGTGGAATCAAACAACTCCTTTTTTATCCATTTTATCGAAAGTGATCTTAAAGATTCAATCCATATGCTTAGGTGAGAGAAATCCTACCATTGGCAGATGGCATGTATTGGCCAGTATTGACAGCAGAAAGAAGCAAAAAAGCATGCCAAAAAATGCTGAATGCAGTAAGCAGACCATCAAGCAAACCGGTGGAAAAATAGTTGCTTTGTATGTAAGATGAATCGGAGAGATACATATGGAGTTCTTCATGATGTTTTTCATTGACATTTAAACTAGGAAAGAGGTTAAAACTATGATGGAAGGGATTAATTGCTTGATGTTAGAGTATTTCTTTAGAGAGACATAACAAGTGAATACATGTTTAACCAGTTATCGGCTTCCCATCAGCAATGGGTGCACTTTAATTGCCTTTAAAAGCTGTAATGAAATACTTTTTAAAGCAATTTTTCCCCTTATTTTTGCAAGAGCTTTTTTCTGTTATTTTTGAAAAATAGGAAAAATTTCCAGTAAAGGATCAACGGGCTGCTCTGTCATTTAATATTAGAAAACACTTATGGTATACTTTCTAGAAGAAAAAGTACCTAAAAAAAGGAGTATTCCCATTATGCTTGTAAAACGATCTTCCAACCATAAGAAAATCAAAAATTATACTATTTCAAGGATCTCACACTCCTAGAACACATTCATTTACCACACTCATAATTTATCAAACACAGCTTGTAATTAGACCTCTAAGAGTCAAACAGAGCGTTGTATCCACAGGCACTGTGAGAGCAGCCTGAGGTGGCACAGGTGGCAGGTTGTACGTGAGCTAGATCTTGATCAATGCGGCATTACAGCAGCCAACCGGGGCCTGCACGCAAGGCCCATCCAAAAAATGTGGTGAGCTTTTTCCCAGGGAAACCAAACTCACCACCTCACCTTCCTGGTCTCAGGCCCCAAATGGCCACAAAAGTACTGTGCGGGCAACAGCCCAGGAAAAAAAACTCAACACCTCACCGTCTAGGTCTCAGTTTGCAGAGCTCTGTGGGCACTGTGCAAGCACCCAACGTTGGCACAGCTATCAGCCTTTAATTGGATGGCATCCTGATTAATACAGAAATCGAGCAGGCACCAAGCATCAACGTGCTTAGGGACACCTAGGTATTGTGCATTATACTGCCCAAGGAGAAAAAAACCCACCACCCCAAGGTCTTAGTCTCAGTTTGCAGAGTTCCGTGGGCACTCTCAAAGCAGCCAGAGCTAGCACAGGTGGCAGCTTGTCCCTGAGAGGCATCTTGATATTTGTGGATATCCAGGAGGCAACAGGCCCCTTAGGGCCGAGGGCCTACCTGGTACTGACAAAGGCTTCTTCCCAGAAAAACAAAGCTCACCATCCCACGTTGCTGGTCTCAGTTTGTAGAGCTCCATGGGCACTCTCAAAGCAGCCCGAGTTGGCACAGGTGGCAGCTTGACCCGGGACGGCACCGTGATATTCGGGCAAATCCAGCGGGGAGCCGGCCGCTAAGGGTGGAGGGCCGACCTAGTACAGAGATAGTCTTCTACCCAGCAAAACAAGACACATTACCCGACGTTCCAGGCCACGGTTTGAAGAGCTCCATGGGCACTCTCAAAGCAGCCCGAGTTGGCACAGGTGGCAGCTTGTCCCTGGGCGGCATCTTGTTATTCGGGGAAATCCAGCCTGCAACCGGACCCATAGGGCCGAAGGCCTACCTGGTACTGACAAAGGCTTCTGCCGGGAAAACAAAACTCAGAACCCCACGGTCCCGGTCTCAGTTTGCAGAGCTCCATGGGCACTCTCAAAGCAGCCCGAGTTGGCACAGGTGGCAGCTTGTCCCTGGGCGGCATCTTGATATTCGTGGAAATCCAGCAGGCAGCCAGCCATGAAGGGCCGAGGGCCTACCTGGTACTGACAAAGGCTTCTGCCGAGGAAAAAAAAAAACTCACCATCCCACGCTCCTGGTTTCTGTTTGTAGAGCACCATGGGTACTCTCAAAGCAGCCCAAGTTGGCACAGGTGGCAGCTTGTTCCTGGGCGGCATCTAGATATGCGTGGAAATCCAGCAGGCAGACTGCCTCTAAGGGCCGAGGTCCTACTTGGTACTGACAAAGGGTTCTGCCCGGGAAAAAAAAACCCGAAACCCCACATACTTTGGCTCAGTTTGAAGAGATCCGTGGGCACTCTCAAAGCAGCGTGAGTTGGCACAGGTGGCAGCTTGTCCCTGGGCGGCATCTTGATATTCGTGGAAGTCTTGCTGCCAGCCTGCCCCTAAGGGCCGAGGGCCTACCTGGTACTTACAATGGCTTCTGCCCGGGGAAACATAACCCATAACCCCATGTACCCTGTCTCAGTTTTTAGAGCTCCGTGGGCACCCTCAAAGCAGCCCGAGCTGGCACAGGTGGCAGCTTGTCCCTGGGCAGCATCTTGATATTCGTGGAAATTCAGCAGGCAGCCTGCCCCTAAGGAACAAGGGCCTACCTGGTACTGAGAGAGGCTTCTGCCCGAGAAAACAAAACCCACAACCCTAGGTTATGGTCTCAGTTTGCAGAGCTCCGTGGGCACCCTCAAAGCAGCGCGAGTTGGCCCAAGTGGCAGCTTGTCCCTGGGCAGCATCTTGATATTCGTGGAAATCCAGCAGGCAGACGGCCCTGAAGTTCCGAGAGCCTGCCTGGTACTGCAAATGCTTCTGCCCGGGGAAACAAAACTCACCAAGGCAAGTTCCTGGTCTAACTTTGCAGAGCTCCATGGGCACTCTCAAAGCAGCCCGAGTTGGCACAGGTGGCAGCTTGTCCCTGGGTGGCATCTTGATATTCGTGGAAATCCAGCAGGCAGACTGCCTCTAAGGGCTGAGGGCCTACTTCGTACTGACAAAGGTTTCTGCCCGGGAAAACAAAACCCAAACCCACATACTTTGGTCTCAGTTTGAAGAGCTCCGTGGGCACTCTCAAAGCAGCCCGAGTTGGCACAGGTGGCAGCTTGTCCCTGGGCAGCATTTTGATATTCGTGGAAATCCTGCAGGCAGCTGGCCCCTAAGGAACAAGGGCCGACTTGGTACTGACAAAGGCTTCTGCCCGGGAAAACAAAACTCAGAACACCACGTTTCTGGTCTCAGTTTGCAGAGCACCATGGGCACTCTCAAAGCAGCGTGAGTTGGCACAGGTGGCAGCTTGTCCCTGGGCGGCATCTTGATATTCGTGGAAGTCTTGCTGCCAGCCTGCCCCTAAGGGCCGAGGGCCTACCTGGTACTTACAATGGCTTCTGCCCGGGGAAACATAACCCATAACCCCATGTACCCTGTCTCAGTTTTTAGAGCTCCGTGGGCACACTCAAAGCAGCCCGAGTTGGCACAGGTGGCAGCTTGTCCCTGGGCGGCATCTTGATATTTGTGGAAATCCTGCAGGCAGCCGGCCCCCAAGGGCCAAGGGCCGACCTGGTACTGACAAAGGCTTCTGCCCGGGAAAACAAAACCCACCACCCCACGTTTCTGGTCTCAGTTTGCAGAGCTCCATGGGCACTCTCAAAGCAGCCCGAGTTGGCACAGGTGGCAGCTTGTCCCTGGGCAGCATCTTGATATTTGTGGAAATCCAGCAGGCAGCCTGCCCATAAAGACCAAGGCCTACCTGGTACTGACAAAGGCTTCTGCCCAGGGAAACAAAACCCACCACCCCACGTTCATGGTCTCAGTTTGCAGAGCTCCATGGGCACTCTCAAAGCAGCCCGAGTTGGCACAGGTGGCAGCTTGTCCCTGGGCAGCATCTTGATATTCGTGGAAATCCAGCAGGCCAGCCTGCCCCTAAGGAACAAGGGCCTACCTGGCACTGACAAAGGCTTCTGCCCGGGAAAACAAAACCCACCACCCCACGTTCCTGGTCTCAGTTTGCAGAGCACTCCGTGGGCACTCTCAAAGCAGCCCGAGTTGGCACAGGTGGCAGCTTGTCCCTGGGCAGCATCTTGATATTCGTGGAAATCCAGCCGGCAGCCTGCCCCTAAGGAACAAGGGCCTACCTGGTACTGACAAAGGCTTCTGCCCGGGGAAACAAAACCCACCACCCCACGTTCCTGGTCTCAGTTTGCAGAGCTCCATGGGCACTCTCAAAGCAGCCCGAGTTGGCACAGGTGGCAGCTTGTCCCTGGGTGGCATCTTGATATTCGTGGAAATCCAGCAGGCTGCCGGCCCCTAAGGACTGAGGGCCTACCTGGTACTGACAAAGGCTTCTGCCCAGGAAAACAAAACTCACCACCCCACGTTCCTGGTCTCAGTTTGCAGAGCTCCGTGGGCACTCTCAAAGCAGCCCGAGTTGGCACAGGTGGCAGCTTGTCCCTGGGCGGCATCTTGATATTGGTGGAAATCCAGGAGGCAGCCGGCCCATAAGTGCCAAGGGCCTACCTGGTACTGACAAAGGCTTCTGCCCAGGTAAACTAAGCTCACCACACCACGTGCCTGGTCTCAGATTGCAGAACTCCATGGGCACACTCAAAGCAGCCCGAATTGGCACAGGTGGCAGTTTGTCCCTGGGCGGCATCTTGATATTCGCGGAAATCCAGCGAGCAGCCGCCCCAAAGGGCCAAGGGCCTATCTGGTACTGACAAAGGCTTCTGCCCGGGGAAAGAAAACCCACCACGCCACGTTCCTGGTCTCAGTTTGCAGAGCTCCATGGGCACTCTCAAAGCAGCCTGAGTTGGCACAGGTGGCAGCTTGTCCCTGGGCGGCATCTTCATATTGGCGGAAATCCAGCAGGCAGACGGCCCCTAAGGACTGAGGGCCTACCTGATACTGACACAGCTTCTGCCCCGGAATACAAAACTCACCAGCCCACGTTCCTGGTCTCAGTTGGCAGAGCTCTTTAGGCACTCTGCAAGCAGACTGACTTGGCACAGGTGGCAGCCTGTCCCTTGGTGGCAACTTGAAATTCGTGGAAATCTAGCAACCAGCTAGCCGCAGTGGGCTGGTGTTGTGCGGCTTGCTTCTTCACCTCCTGCAAGCTGCCGGCTCTCCGTCTACCGAAGGCGAAAGAGCCGCTTCTTCGCGCACTGCTGCTTGTGCCGGTGGCGGTGCGCTCCGGAGCGCTGCTTCGGGCGAAAGACGCCCGCGAGCGGCACTTCGCTCCGGACAGCTCCGTACCTCCGGCTTCTGCCTCTCTCGTCGTCTGCATCCTAGCCAAAAGCTTCTCCATGACTTCTCGCCGAGAGAGAAAGTGTGCCAGCACTGCAAACATCTTCCGATCTTGCTTGACGAGTTCACCCAGTTCTTTGCATCTCGCAGCGCAAAGAGACCCGCAAGAGTTTCCACGGAGCGTTGCAAGAGCACTAGCAAGATGCATTGCAAAGTTGTCCAAAAACTTCTTCCATTCGCATGCTAACGTGATTTTCAAAGGCATACGAGTGGCAATCCACCATCCCGCAGCAGTTCGACAGCTGCGCACACAAGGCTGCTGTTGTGCGGCTTGCTTCTTCACCTCCTGCAAGCTGCCGGCTCTCCGTCTAGCGAAGGCGAAAGAGCCGCTTCTTCGCGCACTGCTGCTTGTGCCGGTGGCGGTGCGCTCCGGAGCGCTGCTTCGGGCGAAAGACGCCGGCCAGCGGCACTTCGCTCCGGACAGCTCCGTACCTCCGTCTTCTGCCTCTCTCGTCGTCTGCATTCTAGCCAAAAGCTTCTCCATGACTTCTCGCCGAGAGAGAAAGTGTGCCAGCACTGCAAACATCTTCCGATCTTGCTTGACGAGTTCACCCAGTTCTTTGCATCTCGCAGCGCAAAGAGACCCGCAAGAGTTTCCACGGAGCGTTGCAGGAGCACTAGCAAGATGCATTGCAAAGTTGTCCAAAAACTTCTTCCATTCGCATGCTAACGTGATTTTCAAAGGCAATCCACCATACGAGTGGCCCACAATCTTCACCAATCCATCTAGCAGCAGTTCGCGCAGAGCTGCGCCCGGACAGCCCCGTACCTCCGTCTTCTGCCTCTCTCGTCGTCTGCTGCATGTTGTGCCAGCGCAAACATCTACCGATCTTGCTTGACTTCACCTCCTGCAAGCTGCGTTGCAGGGCTCTCCAAAGTTGTCTATGCTAACGAAGGCATACGAAAGAGTTCGAGAGCTGCGTTGCTGTTGTGCGCTTGCTTCTTCACTGCTGCTTGTGATGGTCTCGGTCCGGAGCGCCCCGGTAGACGCCCGCGAGCGGTGTGGTGCTTCGGTCTGCATCCGAAAGACGCCGGCCGAGCGAGCACTTCGCAAGAGTTTCACGGAGCGTTGCAGGAGCCCATTGCAAAGTACCTCCATGTCTTCTGCCATCTAAGAGAGCTCAATGTCGTCTGCATCCCAAGCCGAAAAAATGGTCTCGGTGCGCTTCTCCACTTCGCTGTACCTCCGTCTTCTGCCTCTCTCGTCGTCTGCATCCAAGCCAAAAGCTTTTGACTTTTCGCCCACAGAAATTGGGTGCCAGCACAGCAAACGTCTCCCAGTCTTGGCCCTGATTTTTGTCGTGGCTGCGCATTGTTGAAGCATTTATCTTTTTAATAAAGCGGCGAATTTATTTCGAGATGGCTATGATCTCTTCATACTTATCCTTGTGCGGTCAAGACACAGCAACAATACATTCTTGAGAAAGGAAAACATCTCGAGAGATATTCCAGTCCATCGGTGTGGCGCAGCTGCTGAAAAAGGGCAAAGCTGAAGAACCTTGCTCATCTTAATTTCTGTGCATCTCGCAGCATGCGAAGCATGAGGCAGCCGAGCACCGCGCTTTTGTGCGCTCTTAATGGAATTGCAAAAAATCCCACAGCTTTTCATCCACAAGCACAGTCAGCTGCATTCGCTTTTGCTTCTTGAAAAACTCACCGCTCTCCTTATATCGGTGTAGATCTTGATCTCTGGTTCCTGGGACTTTACCCAAGTGTTTGCTGTTTTGTACTTTCTTCTTTGGCAGTCAGGAACTTGTATATATAATCTGGTACATGTTTCTTGGAAAACATTTCCTGTCTAAAAATGATACATAGCTGCAATTTACCCGACTGTATATAACTACTCTTTTACTGTATAAAAAAGTGTATTAGAATGATACACCACCTGAATTTCAATGATTGAAAAAAGCGTCTTACTTCTTTTTCCTATTCTCTGTATTTCCTTCTCTTTGTTATGTTTCTTTGGCTATTATGTGCGTGCCCAATGGTTTTTCTGTTCCTGTTGTGGGACAGCAAATGTTCAGGCTCTTCTAATTTTGTCACTAATTAAATAATCCATCTTCCCCGCCGGAAAGATGCAGGATGTGTCTCATTTTCACTGCTCCTGTTTTGTTTCCTTATTCTTTTGAATGGCTCCCTGTCTTCCTACTCACACTCTGAGTAATGAATTTCTAATTTTCTTTCCTATCTGCCTTTATCAATTTTTCTCTGACTTGGATGCTATTGAATTAAGCCATGCCAAGTTGAAGAATTGCATCAAGAAGAGTGCTCAATGAAAAAAAAAACATTTAGTTTTGGGGTTCTATCACAGAAGAGTTCAAAGACTCTTCCCATGTGAAGAATATCTGATGAATATCGTAAAAACTATCATCTCTGTGTAAGTATTTTGCATCCAGTTCTTGCTCTAGTCCTTGCTTTGGCAAATTTGACACAAGTGAGGCATTGTGTGTTTTGCAGCTTCTAGGGAGATGGTTCCAGGTCTTGAGAAAGTCGTGGGCTTTGTCTCATCTTTAGACATCTGAAAATCACCTAGGCATCCCAAAGACTCATTAGAAATACAAATACCTGCAGGGAACCGGAGGTGAGCTTCATCTTACCATGTGTCTTGAACAGGGTGTTCTATGTGTGAAAGAGATTCTAGTCAGAATTCTGCTCAGTACAGTCCATCAAGTTGAGAGAATTGATCATTTTAATCTGGGCTTTATATCCACAGAGGCTGAAGGTGTCTCCATGCTCCAGTGCCTATCAGTCTTCTCAAATATTTCAATCCATGAGTTGAATTCTAGAAGCAAAAACTTTTCTCCAGGTGACCTTTACCAAGAGACTCAATGTTAGGTGGAATCAAACAACTCCTTTTTTATCCATTTTATCGAAAGTGATCTTAAAGATTCAATCCATATGCTTAGGTGAGAGAAATCCTACCATTGGCAGATGGCATGTATTGGCCAGTATTGACAGCAGAAAGAAGCAAAAAAGCATGCCAAAAAATGCTGAATGCAGTAAGCAGACCATCAAGCAAACCGGTGGAAAAATAGTTGCTTTGTATGTAAGATGAATCGGACAGATACATATGGAGTTCTTCATGATGTTTTTCATTGACATTTAAACTAGGAAAGAGGTTAAAACTATGATGGAAGGGATTAATTGCTTGATGTTAGAGTATTTCTTTAGAGAGACATAACAAGTGAATACATGTTTAACCAGTTATCGGCTTCCCATCAGCAATGGGTGCACTTTAATTGCCTTTAAAAGCTGTAATGAAATACTTTTTAAAGCAATTTTTCCCCTTATTTTTGCAAGAGCTTTTTTCTGTTATTTTTGAAAAATAGGAAAAATTTCCAGTAAAGGATCAACGGGCTGCTCTGTCATTTAATATTAGAAAACACTTATGGTATACTTTCTAGAAGAAAAAGTACCTAAAAAAAGGAGTATTCCCATTATGCTTGTAAAACGATCTTCCAACCATAAGAAAATCAAAAATTATACTATTTCAAGGATCTCACACTCCTAGAACACATTCATTTACCACACTCATAATTTATCAAACACAGCTTGTAATTAGACCTCTAAGAGTCAAACAGAGCGTTGTATCCACAGGCACTGTGAGAGCAGCCTGAGGTGGCACAGGTGGCAGGTTGTACGTGAGCTAGATCTTGATCAATGCGGCATTACAGCAGCCAACCGGGGCCTGCACGCAAGGCCCATCCAAAAAATGTGGTGAGCTTTTTCCCAGGGAAACCAAACTCACCACCTCACCTTCCTGGTCTCAGGCCCCAAATGGCCACAAAAGTACTGTGCGGGCAACAGCCCAGGAAAAAAAACCTCAACACCTCACCGTCTAGGTCTCAGTTTGCAGAGCTCTGTGGGCACTGTGCAAGCACCCAACGTTGGCACAGCTATCAGCCTTTAATTGGATGGCATCCTGATTAATACAGAAATCGAGCAGGCACCAAGCATCAACGTGCTTAGGGACACCTAGGTATTGTGCATTATACTGCCCAAGGAGAAAAAAACCCACCACCCCAAGGTCTTAGTCTCAGTTTGCAGAGTTCCGTGGGCACTCTCAAAGCAGCCAGAGCTAGCACAGGTGGCAGCTTGTCCCTGAGAGGCATCTTGATATTTGTGGATATCCAGGAGGCAACAGGCCCCTTAGGGCCGAGGGCCTACCTGGTACTGACAAAGGCTTCTTCCCAGAAAAACAAAGCTCACCATCCCACGTTGCTGGTCTCAGTTTGTAGAGCTCCATGGGCACTCTCAAAGCAGCCCGAGTTGGCACAGGTGGCAGCTTGACCCGGGACGGCACCGTGATATTCGGGCAAATCCAGCGGGGAGCTGGCCGCTAAGGGTGGAGGGCCGACCTAGTACAGAGATAGTCTTCTACCCAGCAAAACAAGACACACTACCCGACGTTCCAGGCCACAGTTTGAAGAGCTCCATGGGCACTCTCAAAGCAGCCCGAGTTGGCACAGGTGGCAGCTTGTCCCTGGGCGGCATCTTGTTATTCGGGGAAATCCAGCCTGCAACCGGACCCATAGGGCCGAAGGCCTACCTGGTACTGACAAAGGCTTCTGCCGGGAAAACAAAACTCAGAACCCCACGGTCCCGGTCTCAGTTTGCAGAGCTCCATGGGCACTCTCAAAGCAGCCCGAGTTGGCACAGGTGGCAGCTTGTCCCTGGGCGGCATCTTGATATTCGTGGAAATCCAGCAGGCAGCCAGCCATGAAGGGCCGAGGGCCTACCTGGTACTGACAAAGGCTTCTGCCGAGGAAAAAAAAAAACTCACCATCCCACGCTCCTGGTTTCTGTTTGTAGAGCACCATGGGTACTCTCAAAGCAGCCCAAGTTGGCACAGGTGGCAGCTTGTTCCTGGGCGGCATCTAGATATGCGTGGAAATCCAGCAGGCAGACTGCCTCTAAGGGCCGAGGTCCTACTTGGTACAGACAAAGGGTTCTGCCCGGGAAAAAAAAAACCCGAAACCCCACATACTTTGGCTGAGTTTGAAGAGATCCGTGGGCACTCTCAAAGCAGCGTGAGTTGGCACAGGTGGCAGCTTGTCCCTGGGCGGCATCTTGATATTCGTGGAAGTCTTGCTGCCAGCCTGCCCCTAAGGGCCGAGGGCCTACCTGGTACTTACAATGGCTTCTGCCCGGGGAAACATAACCCATAAACCCATGTACCCTGTCTCAGTTTTTAGAGCTCCGTGGGCACCCTCAAAGCAGCCCGAGCTGGCACAGGTGGCAGCTTGTCCCTGGGCAGCATCTTGATATTCGTGGAAATTCAGCAGGCAGCCTGCCCCTAAGGAACAAGGGCCTACCTGGTACTGAGAGAGGCTTCTGCCCGAGAAAACAAAACCCACAACCCTAGGTTATGGTCTCAGTTTGCAGAGCTCCGTGGGCACCCTCAAAGCAGCGCGAGTTGGCCCAAGTGGCAGCTTGTCCCTGGGCAGCATCTTGATATTCGTGGAAATCCAGCAGGCAGACGGCCCTGAAGTTCCGAGAGCCTGCCTGGTACTGCAAATGCTTCTGCCCGGGGAAACAAAACTCACCAAGGCAAGTTCCTGGTCTAACTTTGCAGAGCTCCATGGGCACTCTCAAAGCAGCCCGAGTTGGCACAGGTGGCAGCTTGTCCCTGGGTGGCATCTTGATATTCGTGGAAATCCAGCAGGCAGACTGCCTCTAAGGGCTGAGGGCCTACTTGGTACTGACAAAGGCTTCTGCCCGGGAAAACAAAACCCATAACCCCACATACTTTCTCTCAGTTTGAAGAGCTCCGTGGGCACTCTCAAAGCAGCCCGAGTTGGCACAAGTGGCAGCTTGTCCCTGGGCAGCATTTTGATATTCGTGGAAATCCTGCAGGCAGCTGGCCCCAAAGGGCCAAGGGCCGACGTGGTACTGACAAAGGCTTCTGCCCGGGAAAACAAAACCCAGCACCCCACGTTTCTGGTCTCAGTTTGCAGAGCACCATGGGCACTCTCAAAGCAGCGCGAGTTGGCACAGGTGGCAGCTTGTCCCTGGGCAGCATCTTGATATTCGTGGAAATCCAGCAGGCTGCCTGCCCTTAAGGACCGAGGGCCTACCTGGCACTTCAAATGCTTCTGCCCGGAGAAACAAAACTCAACACCCCAGGTTCATGGTCTCAGTTTGCAGAGCTCCATGGGCACTCTCAAAGCAGCGTGAGTTGGCACAGGTGGCAGCTTGTCCCTGGGCGGCATCTTGATATTCGTGGAAGTCTTGCTGCCAGCCTGCCCCTAAGGGCCGAGGGCCTACCTGGTACTTACAATGACTTCCGCCCGGGGAAACATAACCCATAACCCCATGTACCCTGTCTCAGTTTTTAGAGCTCCGTGGGCACTCTCAAAGCAGCCCGAGTTGGCACAGGTGGCAGCTTGTCCCTGGGCGGCATCTTGATATTTGTGGAAATCCTGCAGGCAGCCGGCCCCCAAGGGCCAAGGGCCGACCTGGTACTGACAAAGGCTTCTGCCCGGGAAAACAAAACCCAGCACCCCACGTTTCTGGTCTCAGTTTGCAGAGCTCCGTGGGCACTCTCAAAGCAGCCCGAGTTGGCACAGGTGGCAGCTTGTCCCTGGGCGGCATCTTGATATTTGTGGAAATCCTGCAGGCAGCCGGCCCCCAAGGGCCAAGGCCTGACCTGGTACTGACAAAGGCTTCTGCCCGGGGAAACAAAACCCACCACCCCACGTTCCAGGTCTCAGTTTGCAGAGCTCCATGGGCACTCTCAAACCAGCCGGAGTTGGCACAGGTGGCAGCTTGTCCCTGGGCGGCATCTTGATATTCGTGGAAATCCAGCAGGCAGCCTGCCCCTGTGGAACAAGGGCCGACCTGACACTGACAAAGGCTTCTGACCGGGAAAACAAAACTCACCACCCCACGTTCCTGGTCTCAGTTTGCAGAGCTCCATGGGCTCTCTCAAAGCAGCGCGAGTTGGCACATGTGGCAGCTTATCCCTGGGCGGCATGTTCAGATTCATGGAAATCCTGCAGGCTGCCGGCCCCAAAGGGCTGAGGGCCTACCTGGTACTGACAAAGGCTTCTGACCGGGAAAACAATACTCAGAACACCACTTTCCTGGTCCCAGTTTGCAGAGCTCCGTGGGCACTCTCAAAGCAGCCCGAGTTGGCACAGGTGGCAGCTTGTCCCTGGGCAGCATCTTGATATTCGTGGAAATCCAGCAGGCAGACTGCCCATAAGGAACAAGGACCCTCCTGGTACTGACAAAGGCTTCTGCCCTGGAAAACAAAACCCAGCACCCCACGTTTCTGGTCTCAGTTTGCAGAGCACCATGGGCACTCTCAAAGCAGCCCGAGTTGGCACAGGTGGCAGTTTGTCCCTGGGCAGCATCTTGATATTCGCGGAAATCCAGCGAGCAGCCGCCCCAAAGGGCCAAGGGCCTATCTGGTACTGACAAAGGCTTCTGCCCGGGGAAAGAAAACCCACCACGCCACCTTCCTGGTCTCAGTTTGCAGAGCTCCATGGGCACTCTCAAAGCAGCCTGAGTTGGCAAAGGTGGCAGCTTGTCCCTGGGCGGCATCTTGATATTGGCGGAAATCCAGCAGGCAGACGGCCCCTAAGGACTGAGGGCCTACCTGATACTGACACAGCTTCTGCCCCGGAATACAAAACTCACCAGCCCACGTTCCTGGTCTCAGTTGGCAGAGCTCTTTAGGCACTCTGGAAGCAGCCTGACTTGGCACTGGTGGCAGCCTGTCCCTTGGTGGCAACTTGAAATTCGTGGAAATCTAGCAACCAGCTAGCCGCAGTGGGCTGGTGTTGTGCGGCTTGCTTCTTCACCTCCTGCAAGCTGCCGGCTCTCCGTCTACCGAAGGCGAAAGAGCCGCTTCTTCGCGCACTGCTGCTTGTGCCGGTGGCGGTGCGCTCCGGAGCGCTGCTTCGGGCGAAAGACGCCCGCGAGCGGCACTTCGCTCCGGACAGCTCCGTACCTCCGGCTTCTGCCTCTCTCGTCGTCTGCATCCTAGCCAAAAGCTTCTCCATGACTTCTCGCCGAGAGAGAAAGTGTGCCAGCTCTGCAAACATCTTCCGATCTTGCTTGACGAGTTCACCCAGTTCTTTGCATCTCGCAGCGCAAAGAGACCCGCAAGAGTTTCCACGGAGCGTTGCAAGAGCACTAGCAAGATGCATTGCAAAGTTGTCCAAAAACTTCTTCCATTCGCATGCTAACGTGATTTTCAAAGGCATACGAGTGGCAATCCACCATCCCGCAGCAGTTCGACAGCTGCGCACACAAGGCTGCTGTTGTGCGGCTTGCTTCTTCACCTCCTGCAAGCTGCCGGCTCTCCGTCTAGCGAAGGCGAAAGAGCCGCTTCTTCGCGCACTGCTGCTTGTGCCGGTGGCGGTGCGCTCCGGAGCGCTGCTTCGGGCGAAAGACGCCGGCCAGCGGCACTTCGCTCCGGATAGCCCCGTACCTCCGTCTTCTGCCTCTCTCGTCGTCTGCATCCTAGCCAAAAGCTTCTCCCTGAGTTCTCGCCGAGAGAGAAAGTGTGCCAGCACTGCAAACATCTTCCGATCTTGCTTGACGAGTTCACCCAGTTCTTTGCATCTCGCAGCTCAAAGAGACCCGCAAGAGTTTCCACGGAGCGTTGCAGGAGCACTAGCAAGATGCATTGCAAAGTTGTCCAAAAACTTCTTCCATTCGCATGCTAACGTGATTTTCATAGGCATACGAATGGCGATCCACCATCCCGCAGCAGTAAGAGAGCTGCGCCCTCAATGCTGCTGTTGTGCGGCTTGCTTCTTCACCTCCTGCAAGCTGCCGGCTCTCCGTCTAGCGAAAGCGAAAGAGCCGCTACTTCGCGCACTGCTGCTTGTGCCGGTGGCGGTGCGCTCCGGAGCGCTGCTTCGGGCGAAAGACGCCGGCCAGCGGCACTTCGCTCCGGACAGCCCCGTACCTCCGTCTTCTGCCTCTCTCGTCGTCTGCATCCTAGCCAAAAGCTTCTCCATGACTTCTCGCCGAGAGAGAAAGTGTGCCAGCACTGCAAACATCTACCGATCTTGCTTGACGAGTTCACCCAGTTCTTTGCATCTCGCAGCGCAAAGAGACCCGCAAGAGTTTCCACGGAGCGTTGCAGGAGCACTAGCAAGATGCATTGCAAAGTTGCCAAAAAACTTCTTCCATTCGCATGCTAACGTGATTTTCATAGGCATACGAATGGCAAACCACCATCCCGCAGCAGTTCGAGAGCTGCGTACACAAGGCTGGTGTTGTGCGGCTTGCTTCTTCACCTCCTGCAAGCTGCCGGCTCTCCGTCTACCGAAGGCGAAAGAGCCGCTTCTTCGCGCACTGCTGCTTGTGCCGGTGGCGGTGCGCTCCGGAGCGCTGCTTCGGGCGATAGACGCCCGCGAGCGGCACTTCGCTCCGGACAGCTCCGTACCTCCGTCTTCTGCCTCTCTCGTCGTCTGCATTCTAGCCTAAAGCTTCTCCATGACTTCTCGCCGAGAGAGAAAGTGTGCCAGCACTGCAAACATCTTCCGATCTTGCTTGACGAGTTCACCCAGTTCTTTGCATCTCGCAGAGCAAAGAGACCCGCAAGAGTTTCCACGGAGCGTTGCATGAGCACTAGCAAGATGCATTGCAAAGTTGTCCAAAAACTTCTTCCATTCGCATGCTAACGTGATTTTCAAAGGCATACGAGTGGCAATCCACCATCCCGCAGCAGTTCGAGAGCTGCGCCCACAATGCTGCTGTTGTGCGGCTTGCTTCTTCACCTCCTGCAAGCTGCCGGCTCTCCGTCTAGCGAAGGCGAAAGAGCCGCTTCTTCGCGCACTGCTGCTTGTGATGGTCTCGGTGCGCCCCTGTGTGGTGCTTCGGGCGAAAGACGCCGGCCAGCGGCACTTCGCTCCGGACAGCCCCGTACCTCCGTCTTCTGCCTCTCTCGTCGTCTGCATCCCAGCCAAAAGCTTCTCCATGACTTTTCGCCGACAGAAATTGGGTGCCAGCACAGCAAACGTCTCCCAGTCTTGGCCCTGATTTTTGTCGTGGCTGCGCATTGTTGAAGCATTTATCTTTTTAATAAAGCGGCGAATTTATTTCGAGATGGCTATGATCTCTTCATACTTATCCTTGTGCGGTCAAGACACAGCAACAATACATTCTTGAGAAAGGAAAACATCTCGAGAGATATTCCAGTCCATCGGTGTGGCGCAGCTGCTGAAAAAGGGCAAAGCTGAAGAACCTTGCTCATCTTAATTTCTGTGCATCTCGCAGCATGCGAAGCATGAGGCAGCCGAGCACCGCGCTTTTGTGCGCTCTTAATGGAATTGCAAAAAATCCCACAGCTTTTCATCCACAAGCACAGTCAGCTGCATTCGCTTTTGCTTCTTGAAAAACTCACCGCTCTCCTTATATCGGTGTAGATCTTGATCTCTGGTTCCTGGGACTTTACCCAAGTGTTTGCTGTTTTGTACTTTCTTCTTTGGCAGTCAGGAACTTGTATATATAATCTGGTACATGTTTCTTGGAAAACATTTCCTGTCTAAAAATGATACATAGCTGCAATTTACCCGACTGTATATAACTACTCTTTTACTGTATGAAAAAGTGTATTAGAATGATACACCACCTGAATTTCAATGATTGAAAAAAGCGTCTTACTTCTTTTTCCTATTCTCTGTATTTCCTTCTCTTTGTTATGTTTCTTTGGCTATTATGTGCGTGCCCAATGGTTTTTCTGTTCCTGTTGTGGGACAGCAAATGTTCAGGCTCTTCTAATTTTGTCACTAATTAAATAATCCATCTTCCCCGCCGGAAAGATGCAGGATGTGTCTCATTTTCACTGCTCCTGTTTTGTTTCCTTATTCTTTTGAATGGCTCCCTGTCTTCCTACTCACACTCTGAGTAACGAATTTCTAATTTTCTTTCCTATCTGCCTTTATCAATTTTTCTCTGACTTGGATGCTATTGAATTAAGCCATGCCAAGTTGAAGAATTGCATCAAGAAGAGTGCTCAATGAAAAAAAAAAACATTTAGTTTTGGGGTTCTATCACAGAAGAGTTCAAAGACTCTTCCCATGTGAAGAATATCTGATGAATATCTTAAAAACTATCATCTCTGTGTAAGTATTTTGCATCCAGTTCTTGCTCTAGTCCTTGCTTTGGCAAATTTGACACAAGTGAGGCATTGTGTGTTTTGCAGCTTCTAGGGAGATGGTTCCAGGTCTTGAGAAAGTCGTGGGCTTTGTCTCATCTTTAGACATCTGAAAATCACCTAGGCATCCCAAAGACTCATTAGAAATACAAATACCTGCAGGGAACCGGAGGTGAGCTTCATCTTACCATGTGTCTTGAACAGGGTGTTCTATGTGTGAAAGAGATTCTAGTCAGAATTCTGCTCCATCAAGTACAGTCCATCAAGTTGAGAGAATTGATCATTTTAATCTGGGCTTTATATCCACAGAGGCTGAAGGTGTCTCCATGCTCCAGTGCCTATCAGTCTTCTCAAATATTTCAATCCATGAGTTGAATTCTAGCAGCAAAAACTTTTCTCCAGGTGACCTTTACCAAGAGACTCAATGTTAGGTGGAATCAAACAACTCCTTTTTTATCCATTTTATCGAAAGTGATCTTAAAGATTCAATCCATATGCTTAGGTGAGAGAAATCCTACCATTGGCAGATGGCATGTATTGGCCAGTATTGACAGCAGAAAGAAGCAAAAAAGCATGCCAAAAAATGCTGAATGCAGTAAGCAGACCATCAAGCAAACCGGTGGAAAAATAGTTGCTTTGTATGTAAGATGAATCGGACAGATACATATGGAGTTCTTCATGATGTTTTTCATTGACATTTAAACTAGGAAAGAGGTTAAAACTATGATGGAAGGGATTAATTGCTTGATGTTAGAGTATTTCTTTAGAGAGACATAACAAGTGAATACATGTTTAACCAGTTATCGGCTTCCCATCAGCAATGGGTGCACTTTAATTGCCTTTAAAAGCTGTAATGAAATACTTTTTAAAGCAATTTTTCCCCTTATTTTTGCAAGAGCTTTTTTCTGTTATTTTTGAAAAATAGGAAAAATTTCCAGTAAAGGATCAACGGGCTGCTCTGTCATTTAATATTAGAAAACACTTATGGTATACTTTCTAGAAGAAAAAGTACCTAAAAAAAGGAGTATTCCCATTATGCTTGTAAAACGATCTTCCAACCATAAGAAAATCAAAAATTATACTATTTCAAGGATCTCACACTCCTAGAACACATTCATTTACCACACTCATAATTTATCAAACACAGCTTGTAATTAGACCTCTAAGAGTCAAACAGAGCGTTGTATCCACAGGCACTGTGAGAGCAGCCTGAGGTGGCACAGGTGGCAGGTTGTACGTGAGCTAGATCTTGATCAATGCGGCATTACAGCAGCCAACCGGGGCCTGCACGCAAGGCCCATCCAAAAAATGTGGTGAGCTTTTTCCCAGGGAAACCAAACTCACCACCTCACCTTCCTGGTCTCAGGCCCCAAATGGCCACAAAAGTACTGTGCGGGCAACAGCCCAGGAAAAAAACCTCAACACCTCACCGTCTAGGTCTCAGTTTGCAGAGCTCTGTGGGCACTGTGCAAGCACCCAACGTTGGCACAGCTATCAGCCTTTAATTGGATGGCATCCTGATTAATACAGAAATCGAGCAGGCACCAAGCATCAACGTGCTTAGGGACACCTAGGTATTGTGCATTATACTGCCCAAGGAGAAAAAAACCCACCACCCCAAGGTCTTAGTCTCAGTTTGCAGAGTTCCGTGGGCACTCTCAAAGCAGCCAGAGCTAGCACAGGTGGCAGCTTGTCCCTGAGAGGCATCTTGATATTTGTGGATATCCAGGAGGCAACAGGCCCCTTAGGGCCGAGGGCCTACCTGGTACTGACAAAGGCTTCTTCCCAGAAAAACAAAGCTCACCATCCCACGTTGCTGGTCTCAGTTTGTAGAGCTCCATGGGCACTCTCAAAGCAGCCCGAGTTGGCACAGGTGGCAGCTTGACCCGGGACGGCACCGTGATATTCGGGCAAATCCAGCGGGGAGCCGGCCGCTAAGGGTGGAGGGCCGACCTAGTACAGAGATAGTCTTCTACCCAGCAAAACAAGACACACTACCCGACGTTCCAGGCCACAGTTTGAAGAGCTCCATGGGCACTCTCAAAGCAGCCCGAGTTGGCACAGGTGGCAGCTTGTCCCTGGGCGGCATCTTGTTATTCGGGGAAATCCAGCCTGCAACCGGACCCATAGGGCCGAAGGCCTACCTGGTACTGACAAAGGCTTCTGCCGGGAAAACAAAACTCAGAACCCCACGGTCCCGGTCTCAGTTTGCAGAGCTCCATGGGCACTCTCAAAGCAGCCCGAGTTGGCACAGGTGGCAGCTTGTCCCTGGGCGGCATCTTGATATTCGTGGAAATCCAGCAGGCAGCCAGCCATGAAGGGCCGAGGGCCTACCTGGTACTGACAAAGGCTTCTGCCGAGGAAAAAAAAAAACTCACCATCCCACGCTCCTGGTTTCTGTTTGTAGAGCACCATGGGTACTCTCAAAGCAGCCCAAGTTGGCACAGGTGGCAGCTTGTTCCTGGGCGGCATCTAGATATGCGTGGAAATCCAGCAGGCAGACTGCCTCTAAGGGCCGAGGTCCTACTTGGTACAGACAAAGGGTTCTGCCCGGGAAAAAAAAAACCCGAAACCCCACATACTTTGGCTGAGTTTGAAGAGATCCGTGGGCACTCTCAAAGCAGCGTGAGTTGGCACAGGTGGCAGCTTGTCCCTGGGCGGCATCTTGATATTCGTGGAAGTCTTGCTGCCAGCCTGCCCCTAAGGGCCGAGGGCCTACCTGGTACTTACAATGGCTTCTGCCCGGGGAAACATAACCCATAACCCCATGTACCCTGTCTCAGTTTTTAGAGCTCCGTGGGCACCCTCAAAGCAGCCCGAGCTGGCACAGGTGGCAGCTTGTCCCTGGGCAGCATCTTGATATTCGTGGAAATTCAGCAGGCAGCCTGCCCCTAAGGAACAAGGGCCTACCTGGTACTGAGAGAGGCTTCTGCCCGAGAAAACAAAACCCACAACCCTAGGTTATGGTCTCAGTTTGCAGAGCTCCGTGGGCACCCTCAAAGCAGCGCGAGTTGGCCCAAGTGGCAGCTTGTCCCTGGGCAGCATCTTGATATTCGTGGAAATCCAGCAGGCAGACGGCCCTGAAGTTCCGAGAGCCTGCCTGGTACTGCAAATGCTTCTGCCCGGGGAAACAAAACTCACCAAGGCAAGTTCCTGGTCTAACTTTGCAGAGCTCCATGGGCACTCTCAAAGCAGCCCGAGTTGGCACAGGTGGCAGCTTGTCCCTGGGTGGCATCTTGATATTCGTGGAAATCCAGCAGGCAGACTGCCTCTAAGGGCTGAGGGCCTACTTGGTACTGAGAGAGGCTTCTGCCCGGGAAAACAAAACCCATAACCCCACATACTTTCTCTCAGTTTGAAGAGCTCCGTGGGCACTCTCAAAGCAGCCCGAGTTGGCACAAGTGGCAGCTTGTCCCTGGGCAGCATTTTGATATTCGTGGAAATCCTGCAGGCAGCTGGCCCCAAAGGGCCAAGGGCCGACGTGGTACTGACAAAGGCTTCTGCCCGGGAAAACAAAACCCAGCACCCCACGTTTCTGGTCTCAGTTTGCAGAGCACCATGGGCACTCTCAAAGCAGCGCGAGTTGGCACAGGTGGCAGCTTGTCCCTGGGCAGCATCTTGATATTCGTGGAAATCCAGCAGGCTGCCTGCCCTTAAGGACCGAGGGCCTACCTGGCACTTCAAATGCTTCTGCCCGGAGAAACAAAACTCAACACCCCAGGTTCATGGTCTCAGTTTGCAGAGCTCCATGGGCACTCTCAAAGCAGCGTGAGTTGGCACAGGTGGCAGCTTGTCCCTGGGCGGCATCTTGATATTCGTGGAAGTCTTGCTGCCAGCCTGCCCCTAAGGGCCGAGGGCCTACCTGGTACTTACAATGACTTCCGCCCGGGGAAACATAACCCATAACCCCATGTACCCTGTCTCAGTTTTTAGAGCTCCGTGGGCACACTCAAAGCAGCCCGAGTTGGCACAGGTGGCAGCTTGTCCCTGGGCGGCATCTTGATATTTGTGGAAATCCTGCAGGCAGCCGGCCCCCAAGGGCCAAGGGCCGACCTGGTACTGACAAAGGCTTCTGCCCGGGAAAACAAAACCCAGCACCCCACGTTTCTGGTCTCAGTTTGCAGAGCTCCGTGGGCACTCTCAAAGCAGCCCGAGTTGGCACAGGTGGCAGCTTGTCCCTGGGCGGCATCTTGATATTTGTGGAAATCCTGCAGGCAGCCGGCCCCCAAGGGCCAAGGCCTGACCTGGTACTGACAAAGGCTTCTGCCCGGGGAAACAAAACCCACCACCCCACGTTCCAGGTCTCAGTTTGCAGAGCTCCATGGGCACTCTCAAACCAGCCGGAGTTGGCACAGGTGGCAGCTTGTCCCTGGGCGGCATCTTGATATTCGTGGAAATCCAGCAGGCAGCCTGCCCCTGTGGAACAAGGGCCGACCTGACACTGACAAAGGCTTCTGACCGGGAAAACAAAACTCACCACCCCACGTTCCTGGTCTCAGTTTGCAGAGCTCCATGGGCTCTCTCAAAGCAGCGCGAGTTGGCACATGTGGCAGCTTATCCCTGGGCGGCATGTTCAGATTCATGGAAATCCTGCAGGCTGCCGGCCCCAAAGGGCTGAGGGCCTACCTGGTACTGACAAAGGCTTCTGACCGGGAAAACAATACTCAGAACACCACTTTCCTGGTCCCAGTTTGCAGAGCTCCGTGGGCACTCTCAAAGCAGCCCGAGTTGGCACAGGTGGCAGCTTGTCCCTGGGCAGCATCTTGATATTCGTGGAAATCCAGCAGGCAGACTGCCCATAAGGAACAAGGACCCTCCTGGTACTGACAAAGGCTTCTGCCCTGGAAAACAAAACCCAGCACCCCACGTTTCTGGTCTCAGTTTGCAGAGCACCATGGGCACTCTCAAAGCAGCCCGAGTTGGCACAGGTGGCAGTTTGTCCCTGGGCGGCATCTTGATATTCGCGGAAATCCAGCGAGCAGCCGCCCCAAAGGGCCAAGGGCCTATCTGGTACTGACAAAGGCTTCTGCCCGGGGAAAGAAAACCCACCACGCCACGTTCCTGGTCTCAGTTTGCAGAGCTCCATGGGCACTCTCAAAGCAGCCTGAGTTGGCAAAGGTGGCAGCTTGTCCCTGGGCGGCATCTTGATATTGGCGGAAATCCAGCAGGCAGACGGCCCCTAAGGACTGAGGGCCTACCTGATACTGACACAGCTTCTGCCCCGGAATACAAAACTCACCAGCCCACGTTCCTGGTCTCAGTTGGCAGAGCTCTTTAGGCACTCTGCAAGCAGCCTGACTTGGCACTGGTGGCAGCCTGTCCCTTGGTGGCAACTTGAAATTCGTGGAAATCTAGCAACCAGCTAGCCGCAGTGGGCTGGTGTTGTGCGGCTTGCTTCTTCACCTCCTGCAAGCTGCCGGCTCTCCGTCTAGCGAAAGCGAAAGAGCCGCTACTTCGCGCACTGCTGCTTGTGCCGGTGGCGGTGCGCTCCGGAGCGCTGCTTCGGGCGAAAGACGCCGGCCAGCGGCACTTCGCTCCGGATAGCCCCGTACCTCCGTCTTCTGCCTCTCTCGTCGTCTGCATCCTAGCCAAAAGCTTCTTCATGACTTCTCGCCGAGAGAGAAAGTGTGCCAGCACTGCAAACATCTTCCGATCTTGTTTGACGAGTTCACCCAGTTCTTTGCATCTCGCAGAGCAAAGAGACCCGCAAGAGTTTCCACGGAGCGTTGCAGGAGCACTAGCAAGATGCATTGCAAAGTTGTCCAAAAACTTCTTCCATTCGCATGCTAACGTGATTTTCAAAGGCATACGAGTGGCAATCCACCATCCCGCAGCAGTTCGACAGCTGGGCACACAAGGCTGCTGTTGTGCGGCTTGCTTCTTCACTTCCTGCAAGCTGCCGGCTCTCCGTCTACCGAAGGCGAAAGAGCCGCTTCTTCGCGCACTGCTGCTTGTGCCGGTGGCGGTGCGCTCCGGAGCGCTGCTTTGGGCGATAGACGCCCGCGAGCGGCACTTCGCTCCGGACAGCTCCGTACCTCCGTCTTCTGCCTCTCTCGTCGTCTGCATCCTAGCCTAAAGCTTCTCCATGACTTCTCGCCGAGAGAGAAAGTGTGCCAGCACTGCAAACATCTTCCGATCTTGCTTGACGAGTTCACCCAGTTCTTTGCATCTCGCAGAGCAAAGAGACCCGCAAGAGTTTCCACGGAGCGTTGCATGAGCACTAGCAAGATGCATTGCAAAGTTGTCCAAAAACTTCTTCCATTCGCATGCTAACGTGATTTTCAAAGGCATACGAGTGGCAATCCACCATCCCGCAGCAGTTCGAGAGCTGCGCCCACAATGCTGCTGTTGTGCGGCTTGCTTCTTCACCTCCTGCAAGCTGCCGGCTCTCCGTCTAGCGAAGGCGAAAGAGCCGCTTCTTCGCGCACTGCTGCTTGTGATGGTCTCGGTGCGCCCCTGTGTGGTGCTTCGGGCGAAAGACGCCGGCCAGCGGCACTTCGCTCCGGACAGCCCCGTACCTCCGTCTTCTGCCTCTCTCGTCGTCTGCATCCCAGCCAAAAGCTTCTCCATGACTTTTCGCCGACAGAAATTGGGTGCCAGCACAGCAAACGTCTCCCAGTCTTGGCCCTGATTTTTGTCGTGGCTGCGCATTGTTGAAGCATTTATCTTTTTAATAAAGCGGCGAATTTATTTCGAGATGGCTATGATCTCTTCATACTTATCCTTGTGCGGTCAAGACACAGCAACAATACATTCTTGAGAAAGGAAAACATCTCGAGAGATATTCCAGTCCATCGGTGTGGCGCAGCTGCTGAAAAAGGGCAAAGCTGAAGAACCTTGCTCATCTTAATTTCTGTGCATCTCGCAGCATGCGAAGCATGAGGCAGCCGAGCACCGCGCTTTTGTGCGCTCTTAATGGAATTGCAAAAAATCCCACAGCTTTTCATCCACAAGCACAGTCAGCTGCATTCGCTTTTGCTTCTTGAAAAACTCACCGCTCTCCTTATATCGGTGTAGATCTTGATCTCTGGTTCCTGGGACTTTACCCAAGTGTTTGCTGTTTTGTACTTTCTTCTTTGGCAGTCAGGAACTTGTATATATAATCTGGTACATGTTTCTTGGAAAACATTTCCTGTCTAAAAATGATACATAGCTGCAATTTACCCGACTGTATATAACTACTCTTTTACTGTATGAAAAAGTGTATTAGAATGATACACCACCTGAATTTCAATGATTGAAAAAAGCGTCTTACTTCTTTTTCCTATTCTCTGTATTTCCTTCTCTTTGTTATGTTTCTTTGGCTATTATGTGCGTGCCCAATGGTTTTTCTGTTCCTGTTGTGGGACAGCAAATGTTCAGGCTCTTCTAATTTTGTCACTAATTAAATAATCCATCTTCCCCGCCGGAAAGATGCAGGATGTGTCTCATTTTCACTGCTCCTGTTTTGTTTCCTTATTCTTTTGAATGGCTCCCTGTCTTCCTACTCACACTCTGAGTAACGAATTTCTAATTTTCTTTCCTATCTGCCTTTATCAATTTTTCTCTGACTTGGATGCTATTGAATTAAGCCATGCCAAGTTGAAGAATTGCATCAAGAAGAGTGCTCAATGAAAAAAAAACCATTTAGTTTTGGGGTTCTATCACAGAAGAGTTCAAAGACTCTTCCCATGTGAAGAATATCTGATGAATATCTTAAAAACTATCATCTCTGTGTAAGTATTTTGCATCCAGTTCTTGCTCTAGTCCTTGCTTTGGCAAATTTGACACAAGTGAGGCATTGTGTGTTTTGCAGCTTCTAGGGAGATGGTTCCAGGTCTTGAGAAAGTCGTGGGCTTTGTCTCATCTTTAGACATCTGAAAATCACCTAGGCATCCCAAAGACTCATTAGAAATACAAATACCTGCAGGGAACCGGAGGTGAGCTTCATCTTACCATGTGTCTTGAACAGGGTGTTCTATGTGTGAAAGAGATTCTAGTCAGAATTCTGCTCCATCAAGTACAGTCCATCAAGTTGAGAGAATTGATCATTTTAATCTGGGCTTTATATCCACAGAGGCTGAAGGTGTCTCCATGCTCCAGTGCCTATCAGTCTTCTCAAATATTTCAATCCATGAGTTGAATTCTAGCAGCAAAAACTTTTCTCCAGGTGACCTTTACCAAGAGACTCAATGTTAGGTGGAATCAAACAACTCCTTTTTTATCCATTTTATCGAAAGTGATCTTAAAGATTCAATCCATATGCTTAGGT
Organism: Motacilla alba alba; assembly: GCF_015832195.1. Taxonomy (NCBI): domain Eukaryota; kingdom Metazoa; phylum Chordata; class Aves; order Passeriformes; family Motacillidae; genus Motacilla; species Motacilla alba. Next base: position 31,736 of record NW_024037361.1, read on the forward strand.
GAGAGAAATCCTACCATTGGCAGATGGCATGTATTGGCCAGTATTGACAGCAGAAAGAAGCAAAAAAGCATGCCAAAAAATGCTGAATGCAGTAAGCAGACCATCAAGCAAACCGGTGGAAAAATAGTTGCTTTGTATGTAAGATGAATCGGACAGATACATATGGAGTTCTTCATGATGTTTTTCATTGACATTTAAACTAGGAAAGAGGTTAAAACTATGATGGAAGGGATTAATTGCTTGATGTTAGAGTATTTCTTTAGAGAGACATAACAAGTGAATACATGTTTAACCAGTTATCGGCTTCCCATCAGCAATGGGTGCACTTTAATTGCCTTTAAAAGCTGTAATGAAATACTTTTTAAAGCAATTTTTCCCCTTATTTTTGCAAGAGCTTTTTTCTGTTATTTTTGAAAAATAGGAAAAATTTCCAGTAAAGGATCAACGGGCTGCTCTGTCATTTAATATTAGAAAACACTTATGGTATACTTTCTAGAAGAAAAAGTACCTAAAAAAAGGAGTATTCCCATTATGCTTGTAAAACGATCTTCCAACCATAAGAAAATCAAAAATTATACTATTTCAAGGATCTCACACTCCTAGAACACATTCATTTACCACACTCATAATTTATCAAACACAGCTTGTAATTAGACCTCTAAGAGTCAAACAGAGCGTTGTATCCACAGGCACTGTGAGAGCAGCCTGAGGTGGCACAGGTGGCAGGTTGTACGTGAGCTAGATCTTGATCAATGCGGCATTACAGCAGCCAACCGGGGCCTGCACGCAAGGCCCATCCAAAAAATGTGGTGAGCTTTTTCCCAGGGAAACCAAACTCACCACCTCACCTTCCTGGTCTCAGGCCCCAAATGGCCACAAAAGTACTGTGCGGGCAACAGCCCAGGAAAAAAACCTCAACACCTCACCGTCTAGGTCTCAGTTTGCAGAGCTCTGTGGGCACTGTGCAAGCACCCAACGTTGGCACAGCTATCAGCCTTTAATTGGATGGCATCCTGATTAATACAGAAATCGAGCAGGCACCAAGCATCAACGTGCTTAGGGACACCTAGGTATTGTGCATTATACTGCCCAAGGAGAAAAAAACCCACCACCCCAAGGTCTTAGTCTCAGTTTGCAGAGTTCCGTGGGCACTCTCAAAGCAGCCAGAGCTAGCACAGGTGGCAGCTTGTCCCTGAGAGGCATCTTGATATTTGTGGATATCCAGGAGGCAACAGGCCCCTTAGGGCCGAGGGCCTACCTGGTACTGACAAAGGCTTCTTCCCAGAAAAACAAAGCTCACCATCCCACGTTGCTGGTCTCAGTTTGTAGAGCTCCATGGGCACTCTCAAAGCAGCCCGAGTTGGCACAGGTGGCAGCTTGACCCGGGACGGCACCGTGATATTCGGGCAAATCCAGCGGGGAGCCGGCCGCTAAGGGTGGAGGGCCGACCTAGTACAGAGATAGTCTTCTACCCAGCAAAACAAGACACACTACCCGACGTTCCAGGCCACAGTTTGAAGAGCTCCATGGGCACTCTCAAAGCAGCCCGAGTTGGCACAGGTGGCAGCTTGTCCCTGGGCGGCATCTTGTTATTCGGGGAAATCCAGCCTGCAACCGGACCCATAGGGCCGAAGGCCTACCTGGTACTGACAAAGGCTTCTGCCGGGAAAACAAAACTCAGAACCCCACGGTCCCGGTCTCAGTTTGCAGAGCTCCATGGGCACTCTCAAAGCAGCCCGAGTTGGCACAGGTGGCAGCTTGTCCCTGGGCGGCATCTTGATATTCGTGGAAATCCAGCAGGCAGCCAGCCATGAAGGGCCGAGGGCCTACTTCGTACTGACAAAGGCTTCTGCCGAGGAAAAAAAAAACTCACCATCCCACGCTCCTGGTTTCTGTTTGTAGAGCACCATGGGTACTCTCAAAGCAGCCCAAGTTGGCACAGGTGGCAGCTTGTTCCTGGGCGGCATCTAGATATGCGTGGAAATCCAGCAGGCAGACTGCCTCTAAGGGCCGAGGTCCTACTTGGTACAGACAAAGGGTTCTGCCCGGGAAAAAAAAACCCGAAACCCCACATACTTTGGCTGAGTTTGAAGAGATCCGTGGGCACTCTCAAAGCAGCGTGAGTTGGCACAGGTGGCAGCTTGTCCCTGGGCGGCATCTTGATATTCGTGGAAGTCTTGCTGCCAGCCTGCCCCTAAGGGCCGAGGGCCTACCTGGTACTTACAATGGCTTCTGCCCGGGGAAACATAACCCATAACCCCATGTACCCTGTCTCAGTTTTTAGAGCTCCGTGGGCACCCTCAAAGCAGCCCGAGCTGGCACAGGTGGCAGCTTGTCCCTGGGCAGCATCTTGATATTCGTGGAAATTCAGCAGGCAGCCTGCCCCTAAGGAACAAGGGCCTACCTGGTACTGAGAGAGGCTTCTGCCCGAGAAAACAAAACCCACAACCCTAGGTTATGGTCTCAGTTTGCAGAGCTCCGTGGGCACCCTCAAAGCAGCGCGAGTTGGCCCAAGTGGCAGCTTGTCCCTGGGCAGCATCTTGATATTCGTGGAAATCCAGCAGGCAGACGGCCCTGAAGTTCCGAGAGCCTGCCTGGTACTGCAAATGCTTCTGCCCGGGGAAACAAAACTCACCAAGGCAAGTTCCTGGTCTAACTTTGCAGAGCTCCATGGGCACTCTCAAAGCAGCCCGAGTTGGCACAGGTGGCAGCTTGTCCCTGGGTGGCATCTTGATATTCGTGGAAATCCAGCAGGCAGACTGCCTCTAAGGGCTGAGGGCCTACTTCGTACTGACAAAGGCTTCTGCCCGGGAAAACAAAACCCATAACCCCACATACTTTCTCTCAGTTTGAAGAGCTCCGTGGGCACTCCCAAAGCAGCCCGAGTTGGCACAAGTGGCAGCTTGTCCCTGGGCAGCATTTTGATATTCGTGGAAATCCTGCAGGCAGCTGGCCCCAAAGGGCCAAGGGCCGACGTGGTACAGACAAAGGCTTCTGCCCGGGAAAACAAAACCCAGCACCCCACGTTTCTGGTCTCAGTTTGCAGAGCACCATGGGCACTCTCAAAGCAGCGCGAGTTGGCACAGGTGGCAGCTTGTCCCTGGGCAGCATCTTGATATTCGTGGAAATCCAGCAGGCTGCCTGCCCTTAAGGGCCGAGGGCCTACCTGGTACTTACAATGACTTCCGCCCGGGGAAACATAACCCATAACCCCATGTACCCTGTCTCAGTTTTTAGAGCTCCGTGGGCACTCTCAAAGCAGCCCGAGTTGGCACAGGTGGCAGCTTGTCCCTGGGCGGCATCTTGATATTTGTGGAAATCCTGCAGGCAGCCGGCCCCCAAGGGCCAAGGGCCGACCTGGTACTGACAAAGGCTTCTGCCCGGGAAAACAAAACCCAGCACCCCACGTTTCTGGTCTCAGTTTGCAGAGCTCCGTGGGCACTCTCAAAGCAGCCCGAGTTGGCACAGGTGGCAGCTTGTCCCTGGGCGGCATCTTGATATTTGTGGAAATCCTGCAGGCAGCCGGCCCCCAAGGGCCAAGGCCTGACCTGGTACTGACAAAGGCTTCTGCCCGGGGAAACAAAACCCACCACCCCACGTTCCAGGTCTCAGTTTGCAGAGCTCCATGGGCACTCTCAAACCAGCCGGAGTTGGCACAGGTGGCAGCTTGTCCCTGGGCGGCATCTTGATATTCGTGGAAATCCAGCAGGCAGCCTGCCCCTGTGGAACAAGGGCCGACCTGACTCTGACAAAGGCTTCTGACCGGGAAAACAAAACTCACCACCCCACGTTCCTGGTCTCAGTTTGCAGAGCTCCATGGGCTCTCTCAAAGCAGCGCGAGTTGGCACATGTGGCAGCTTATCCCTGGGCGGCATGTTCAGATTCATGGAAATCCTGCAGGCTGCCGGCCCCAAAGGGCTGAGGGCCTACCTGGTACTGACAAAGGCTTCTGACCGGGAAAACAATACTCAGAACACCACTTTCCTGGTCCCAGTTTGCAGAGCTCCGTGGGCACTCTCAAAGCAGCCCGAGTTGGCACAGGTGGCAGCTTGTCCCTGGGCAGCATCTTGATATTCGTGGAAATCCAGCAGGCAGACTGCCCATAAGGAACAAGGACCCTCCTGGTACTGACAAAGGCTTCTGCCCTGGAAAACAAAACCCAGCACCCCACGTTTCTGGTCTCAGTTTGCAGAGCACCATGGGCACTCTCAAAGCAGCCCGAGTTGGCACAGGTGGCAGTTTGTCCCTGGGCGGCATCTTGATATTGGCGGAAATCCAGCAGGCAGACGGCCCCTAAGGACTGAGGGCCTACCTGATACTGACACAGCTTCTGCCCCGGAATACAAAACTCACCAGCCCACGTTCCTGGTCTCAGTTGGCAGAGCTCTTTAGGCACTCTGCAAGCAGCCTGACTTGGCACTGGTGGCAGCCTGTCCCTTGGTGGCAACTTGAAATTCGTGGAAATCTAGCAACCAGCTAGCCGCAGTGGGCTGCTGTTGTGCGGCTTGCTTCTTCACCTCCTGCAAGCTGCCGGCTCTCCGTCTAGCGAAAGCGAAAGAGCCGCTACTTCGCGCACTGCTGCTTGTGCCGGTGGCGGTGCGCTCCGGAGCGCTGCTTCGGGCGAAAGACGCCGGCCAGCGGCACTTCGCTCCGGATAGCCCCGTACCTCCGTCTTCTGCCTCTCTCGTCGTCTGCATCCTAGCCAAAAGCTTCTCCATGACTTCTCGCCGAGAGAGAAAGTGTGCCAGCACTGCAAACATCTTCCGATCTTGCTTGACGAGTTCACCCAGTTCTTTGCATCTTGCAGCGCAAAGAGACCCGCAAGAGTTTCCACGGAGCGTTGCAGGAGCACTAGCAAGATGCATTGCAAAGTTGTCCAAAAACTTCTTCCATTCGCATGCTAACGTGATTTTCAAAGGCATGCGAGTGGCAATCCACCATCCCGCAGCAGTAAGAGAGCTGCGCCCACAATGCTGCTGTTGTGCGGCTTGCTTCTTCACCTCCTGCAAGCTGCCGGCTCTCCGTCTAGCGAAAGCGAAAGAGCCGCTACTTCGCGCACTGCTGCTTGTGCCGGTGGCGGTGCGCTCCGGCGCGCTGCTTCGGGCGAAAGACGCCGGCCAGCGGCACTTCGCTCCGGACAGCCCCGTACCTCCGTCTTCTGCCTCTCTCGTCGTCTGCATCCTAGCCTAAAGCTTCTCCCTGACTTCTCGCCGAGAGAGAAAGTGTGCCAGCTCTGCAAACATCTTCCGATCTTGCTTGACGAGTTCACCCAGTTCTTTGCATCTCGCAGCGCAAAGAGACCCGCAAGAGTTTCCACGGAGCGTTGCAGGAGCACTAGCAAGATGCATTGCAAAGTTGTCCAAAAACTTCTTCCATTCGCATGCTAACGTGATTTTCATAGGCATACGAGTGGCAATCCACCATCCCGCAGCAGTAAGAGAGCTGCGCCCACAATGCTGCTGTTGTGCGGCTTGCTTCTTCACCTCCTGCAAGCTGCCGGCTCTCCGTCTAGCGAAAGCGAAAGAGCCGCTACTTCGCGCACTGCTGCTTGTGCCGGTGGCGGTGCGCTCCGGAGCGCTGCTTCGGGCGAAAGACGCCGGCCAGCGGCACTTCGCTCCGGACAGCCCCGTACCTCCGTCTTCTGCCTCTCTCGTCGTCTGCATCCTAGCCAAAAGCTTCTCCATGACTTCTGGCCGAGAGAGAAAGTGTGCCAGCACTGCAAACATCTTCCGATCTTGCTTGACGAGTTCACCCAGTTCTTTGCATCTCGCAGCTCAAAGAGACCCGCAAGAGTTTCCACGGAGCGTTGCAGGAGCACTAGCAAGATGCATTGCAAAGTTGTCCAAAAACTTCTTCCATTCGCATGCTAACGTGATTTTCAAAGGCATACGAGTGGCAATCCACCATCCCGCAGCAGTTCGAGAGCTGCGCCCACAATGCTGCTGTTGTGCGGCTTGCTTCTTCACCTCCTGCAAGCTGCCGGCTCTCCGTCTAGCGAAAGCGAAAGAGCCGCTACTTCGCGCACTGCTGCTTGTGCCGGTGGCGGTGCGCTCCGGCGCGCTGCTTCGGGCGAAAGACGCCGGCCAGCGGCACTTCGCTCCGGACAGCCCCGTACCTCCGTCTTCTGCCTCTCTCGTCGTCTGCATCCTAGCCAAAAGCTTCTCCATGACTTCTCGCCGAGAGAGAAAGTGTGCCAGCACTGCAAACATCTTCCGATCTTGCTTGACGAGTTCACCCAGTTCTTTGCATCTTGCAGCGCAAAGAGACCCGCAAGAGTTTCCACGGAGCGTTGCAGGAGCACTAGCAAGATGCATTGCAAAGTTGTCCAAAAACTTCTTCCATTCGCATGCTAACGTGATTTTCAAAGGCATGCGAGTGGCAATCCACCATCCCGCAGCAGTAAGAGAGCTGCGCCCACAATGCTGCTGTTGTGCGGCTTGCTTCTTCACCTCCTGCAAGCTGCCGGCTCTCCGTCTAGCGAAAGCGAAAGAGCCGCTACTTCGCGCACTGCTGCTTGTGCCGGTGGCGGTGCGCTCCGGAGCGCTGCTTCGGGCGAAAGACGCCGGCCAGCGGCACTTCGCTCCGGACAGCCCCGTACCTCCGTCTTCTGCCTCTCTCGTCGTCTGCATCCTAGCCTAAAGCTTCTCCCTGACTTCTCGCCGAGAGAGAAAGTGTGCCAGCTCTGCAAACATCTTCCGATCTTGCTTGACGAGTTCACCCAGTTCTTTGCATCTCGCAGCGCAAAGAGACCCGCAAGAGTTTCCACGGAGCGTTGCAGGAGCACTAGCAAGATGCATTGCAAAGTTGCCAAAAAACTTCTTCCATTCGCATGCTAACGTGATTTTCATAGGCATACGAGTGGCAATCCACCATCCCGCAGCAGTAAGAGAGCTGCGCCCACAATGCTGCTGTTGTGCGGCTTGCTTCTTCACCTCCTGCAAGCTGCCGGCTCTCCGTCTAGCGAAAGCGAAAGAGCCGCTACTTCGCGCACTGCTGCTTGTGCCGGTGGCGGTGCGCTCCGGAGCGCTGCTTCGGGCGAAAGACGCCGGCCAGCGGCACTTCGCTCCGGACAGCCCCGTACCTCCGTCTTCTGCCTCTCTCGTCGTCTGCATCCTAGCCAAAAGCTTCTCCATGACTTCTGGCCGAGAGAGAAAGTGTGCCAGCACTGCAAACATCTTCCAATCTTGTTTGACGAGTTCACCCAGTTCTTTGCATCTCGCAGAGCAAAGAGACCCGCAAGAGTTTCCACGGAGCGTTGCAGGAGCACTAGCAAGATGCATTGCAAAGTTGTCCAAAAACTTCTTCCATTCGCATGCTAACGTGATTTTCATAGGCATACGAGTGGCAATCCACCATCCCCCAGCAGTAAGAGAGCTGCGCCCACAATGCTGCTGTTGTGCGGCTTGCTTCTTCACCTCCTGCAAGCTGCCGGCTCTCCGTCTAGCGAAAGCGAAAGAGCCGCTACTTCGCGCACTGCTGCTTGTGCCGGTGGCGGTGCGCTCCGGAGCGCTGCTTCGGGCGAAAGACGCCGGCCAGCGGCACTTCGCTCCGGACAGCCCCGTACCTCCGTCTTCTGCCTCTCTCGTCGTCTGCATCCTAGCCAAAAGCTTCTCCATGACTTCTCGCCGAGAGAGAAAGTGTGCCAGCACTGCAAACATCTACCGATCTTGTTTGACGAGTTCACCCAGTTCTTTGCATCTCGCAGCTCAAAGAGACCCGCAAGAGTTTCCACGGAGCGTTGCATGAGCACTAGCAAGATGCATTGCAAAGTTGTCCAAAAACTTCTTCCATTCGCATGCTAACGTGATTTTCATAGGCATACGAATGGCAATCCACCATCCCGCAGCAGTAAGAGAGCTGCGCCCACAATGCTGCTGTTGTGCGGCTTGCTTCTTCACCTCCTGCAAGCTGCCGGCTCTCCGTCTAGCGAAAGCGAAAGAGCCGCTACTTCGCGCACTGCTGCTTGTGCCGGTGGCAGTGCGCTCCGGAGCGCTGCTTCGGGCGAAAGACGCCGGCCAGCGGCACTTCGCTCCGGATAGCCCCGTACCTCCGTCTTCTGCCTCTCTCGTCGTCTGCATCCTAGCCAAAAGCTTCTCCATGACTTCTCGCCGAGAGAGAAAGTGTGCCAGCACTGCAAACATCTTCCGATCTTGTTTGACGAGTTCACCCAGTTCTTTGCATCTCGCAGAGCAAAGAGACCCGCAAGAGTTTCCACGGAGCGTTGCAGGAGCACTAGCAAGATGCATTGCAAAGTTGTCCAAAAACTTCTTCCATTCGCATGCTAACGTGATTTTCATAGGCATACGAGTGGCAATCCACCATCCCGCAGCAGTAAGAGAGCTGCGCCCACAATGCTGCTGTTGTGCGGCTTGCTTCTTCACCTCCTGCAAGCTGCCGGCTCTCCGTCTAGCGAAAGCGAAAGAGCCGCTACTTCGCGCACTGCTGCTTGTGCCGGTGGCGGTGCGCTCCGGAGCGCTGCTTCGGGCGAAAGACGCCGGCCAGCGGCACTTCGCTCCGGACAGCCCCGTACCTCCGTCTTCTGCCTCTCTCGTCGTCTGCATCCTAGCCTAAAGCTTCTCCATGACTTCTCGCCGAGAGAGAAAGTGTGCCAGCTCTGCAAACATCTACCGATCTTGTTTGACGAGTTCACCCAGTTCTTTGCATCTCGCAGCTCAAAGAGACCCGCAAGAGTTTCCACGGAGCGTTGCATGAGCACTAGCAAGATGCATTGCAAAGTTGTCCAAAAACTTCTTCCATTCGCATGCTAACGTGATTTTCATAGGCATACGAATGGCAATCCACCATCCCGCAGCAGTAAGAGAGCTGCGCCCACAATGCTGCTGTTGTGCGGCTTGCTTCTTCACCTCCTGCAAGCTGCCGGCTCTCCGTCTAGCGAAGGCGAAAGAGCCGCTTCTTCGCGCACTGCTGCTTGTGCCGGTGGCGGTGCGCTCCGGAGCGCTGCTTCGGGCGATAGACGCCCGCGAGCGGCACTTCGCTCCGGACAGCTCCGTACCTCTGTCTTCTGCCTCTCTCGTCGTCTGCATTCTAGCCTAAAGCTTCTCCATGACTTCTCGCCGAGAGAGAAAGTGTGCCAGCACTGCAAACATCTTCCGATCTTGCTTGACGAGTTCACCCAGTTCTTTGCATCTCGCAGAGCAAAGAGACCCGCAAGAGTTTCCACGGAGCGTTGCAGGAGCACTAGCAAGATGCATTGCAAAGTTGTCCAAAAACTTCTTCCATTCGCATGCTAACGTGATTTTCATAGGCATACGAGTGGCAATCCACCATCCCGCAGCAGTAAGAGAGCTGCGCCCACAATGCTGCTGTTGTGCGGCTTGCTTCTTCACCTCCTGCAAGCTGCCGGCTCTCCGTCTAGCGAAAGCGAAAGAGCCGCTACTTCGCGCACTGCTGCTTGTGCCGGTGGCGGTGCGCTCCGGAGCGCTGCTTCGGGCGAAAGACGCCGGCCAGCGGCACTTCGCTCCGGACAGCCCCGTACCTCCGTCTTCTGCCTCTCTCGTCGTCTGCATCCTAGCCAAAAGCTTCTCCATGACTTCTCGCCGAGAGAGAAAGTGTGCCAGCACTGCAAACATCTACCGATCTTGTTTGACGAGTTCACCCAGTTCTTTGCATCTCGCAGAGCAAAGAGACCCGCAAGAGTTTCCACGGAGCGTTGCAGGAGCACTAGCAAGATGCATTGCAAAGTTGTCCAAAAACTTCTTCCATTCGCATGCTAACGTGATTTTCATAGGCATACGAATGGCAATCCACCATCCCGCAGCAGTAAGAGAGCTGCGCCCACAATGCTGCTGTTGTGCGGCTTGCTTCTTCACCTCCTGCAAGCTGCCGGCTCTCCGTCTAGCGAAAGCGAAAGAGCCGCTTCTTCGCGCACTGCTGCTTGTGCCGGTGGCGGTGCGCTCCGGAGCGCTGCTTCGGGCGATAGACGCCCGCGAGCGGCACTTCGCTCCGGACAGCTCCGTACCTCCGTCTTCTGCCTCTCTCGTCGTCTGCATTCTAGCCTAAAGCTTCTCCATGACTTCTCGCCGAGAGAGAAAGTGTGCCAGCACTGCAAACATCTACCGATCTTGCTTGACGAGTTCACCCAGTTCTTTGCATCTCGCAGAGCAAAGAGACCCGCAAGAGTTTCCACGGAGCGTTGCAGGAGCACTAGCAAGATGCATTGCAAAGTTGTCCAAAAACTTCTTCCATTCGCATGCTAACGTGATTTTCATAGGCATACGAGTGGCAATCCACCATCCCGCAGCAGTTCGAGAGCTGCGCCCACAATGCTGCTGTTGTGCGGCTTGCTTCTTCACCTCCTGCAAGCTGCCGGCTCTCCGTCTAGCGAAAGCGAAAGAGCCGCTACTTCGCGCACTGCTGCTTGTGCCGGTGGCGGTGCGCTCCGGAGCGCTGCTTCCGGCGAAAGACGCCGGCCAGCGGCACTTCGCTCCGGACAGCCCCGTACCTCCGTCTTCTGCCTCTCTCGTCGTCTGCATCCTAGCCAAAAGCTTCTCCATGACTTCTCGCCGAGAGAGAAAGTGTGCCAGCACTGCAAACATCTACCGATCTTGTTTGACGAGTTCACCCAGTTCTTTGCATCTCGCAGCGCAAAGAGACCCGCAAGAGTTTCCACGGAGTGTTGCAGGAGCACTAGCAAGATGCATTGCAAAGTTGTCCAAAAACTTCTTCCATTCGCATGCTAACGTGATTTTCAAAGGCATACGAGTGGCAATCCACCATCCCGCAGCAGTTCGAGAGTGCGCCCACAATGCTGCTGTTGTGCGGCTTGCTTCTTCACCTCCTGCAAGCTGCCGGCTCTCCGTCTAGCGAAGGCGAAAGAGCCGCTTCTTCGCGCACTGCTGCTTGTGCCGGTGGCGGTGCGCTCCGGAGCGCTGCTTCGGGCGAAAGACGCCGGCCAGCGGCACTTCGCTCCGGACAGCCCCGTACCTCCGTCTTCTGCCTCTCTCGTCGTCTGCATCCTAGCCAAAAGCTTCTCCATGACTTCTCGCCGAGAGAGAAAGTGTGCCAGCACTGCAAACATCTTCCGATCTTGCTTGACGAGTTCACCCAGTTCTTTGCATCTCGCAGCGCAAAGAGACCCGCAAGAGTTTCCACGGAGCGTTGCAGGAGCACTAGCAAGATGCATTGCAAAGTTGCCAAAAAACTTCTTCCATTCGCATGCTAACGTGATTTTCAAAGGCATGCGAGTGGCAATCCACCATCCCGCAGCAGTAAGAGAGCTGCGCCCACAATGCTGCTGTTGTGCGGCTTGCTTCTTCACCTCCTGCAAGCTGCCGGCTCTCCGTCTACCGAAGGCGAATGAGCCGCTTCTTCGCGCAGTGCTGCTTGTGATGGTCTCGGTGCGCCCCCGTGTGGTGCTTCGGGCGAAAGACGCCGGCCAGCGGCACTTCGCTCCGGACAGCCCCGTACCTCCGTCTTCTGCCTCTCTCGTCGTCTGCATCCCAGCCAAAAGCTTCTCCATGACTTTTCGCCGACAGAAATTGGGTGCCAGCACAGCAAACGTCTCCCAGTCTTGGCCCTGATTTTTGTCGTGGCTGCGCATTGTTGAAGCATTTATCTTTTTAATAAAGCGGCGAATTTATTTCGAGATGGCTATGATCTCTTCATACTTATCCTTGTGCGGTCAAGACACAGCAACAATACATTCTTGAGAAAGGAAAACATCTCGAGAGATATTCCAGTCCATCGGTGTGGCGCAGCTGCTGAAAAAGGGCAAAGCTGAAGAACCTTGCTCATCTTAATTTCTGTGCATCTCGCAGCATGCGAAGCATGAGGCAGCCGAGCACCGCGCTTTTGTGCGCTCTTAATGGAATTGCAAAAAATCCCACAGCTTTTCATCCACAAGCACAGTCAGCTGCATTCGCTTTTGCTTCTTGAAAAACTCACCGCTCTCCTTATATCGGTGTAGATCTTGATCTCTGGTTCCTGGGACTTTACCCAAGTGTTTGCTGTTTTGTACTTTCTTCTTTGGCAGTCAGGAACTTGTATATATAATCTGGTACATGTTTCTTGGAAAACATTTCCTGTCTAAAAATGATACATAGCTGCAATTTACCCGACTGTATATAACTACTCTTTTACTGTATGAAAAAGTGTATTAGAATGATACACCACCTGAATTTCAATGATTGAAAAAAGCGTCTTACTTCTTTTTCCTATTCTCTGTATTTCCTTCTCTTTGTTATGTTTCTTTGGCTATTATGTGCGTGCCCAATGGTTTTTCTGTTCCTGTTGTGGGACAGCAAATGTTCAGGCTCTTCTAATTTTGTCACTAATTAAATAATCCATCTTCCCCGCCGGAAAGATGCAGGATGTGTCTCATTTTCACTGCTCCTGTTTTGTTTCCTTATTCTTTTGAATGGCTCCCTGTCTTCCTACTCACACTCTGAGTAACGAATTTCTAATTTTCTTTCCTATCTGCCTTTATCAATTTTTCTCTGACTTGGATACTATTGAATTAAGCCATACCAAGTTGAAGAATTGCATCAAGAAGAGTGCTCAATGAAAAAAAAACCATTTAGTTTTGGGGTTCTATCACAGAAGAGTTCAAAGACTCTTCCCATGTGAAGAATATCTGATGAATATCGTAAAAACTATCATCTCTGTGTAAGTATTTTGCATCCAGTTCTTGCTCTAGTCCTTGCTTTGGCAAATTTGACACAAGTGAGGCATTGTGTGTTTTGCAGCTTCTAGGGAGATGGTTCCAGGTCTTGAGAAAGTCGTGGGCTTTGTCTCATCTTTAGACATCTGAAAATCACCTAGGCATCCCAAAGACTCATTAGAAATACAAATACCTGCAGGGAACCGGAGGTGAGCTTCATCTTACCATGTGTCTTGAACAGGGTGTTCTATGTGTGAAAGAGATTCTAGTCAGAATTCTGCTCAGTACAGTCCATCAAGTTGAGAGAATTGATCATTTTAATCTGGGCTTTATATCCACAGAGGCTGAAGGTGTCTCCATGCTCCAGTGCCTATCAGTCTTCTCAAATATTTCAATCCATGAGTTGAATTCTAGAAGCAAAAACTTTTCTCCAGGTGACCTTTACCAAGAGACTCAATGTTAGGTGGAATCAAACAACTCCTTTTTTATCCATTTTATCGAAAGTGATCTTAAAGATTCAATCCATATGCTTAGGTGAGAGAAATCCTACCATTGGCAGATGGCATGTATTGGCCAGTATTGACAGCAGAAAGAAGCAAAAAAGCATGCCAAAAAATGCTGAATGCAGTAAGCAGACCATCAAGCAAACCGGTGGAAAAATAGTTGCTTTGTATGTAAGATGAATCGGAGAGATACAGATGGAGTTCTTCATGATGTTTTTCATTGACATTTAAACTAGGAAAGAGGTTAAAACTATGATGGAAGGGATTAATTGCTTGATGTTAGAGTATTTCTTTAGAGAGACATAACAAATGAATACATGTTTAACCAGTTATCGGCTTCCCATCAGCAATGGGTGCACTTTAATTGCCTTTAAAAGCTGTAATGAAATACTTTTTAAAGCAATTTTTCCCCCTTATTTTTGCAAGAGCTTTTTTCTGTTATTTTTGAAAAATAGGAAAAATTTCCAGTAAAGGATCAATGGGCTGCTCTGTCATTTAATATTAGAAAACACTTATGGTATACTTTCTAGAAGAAAAAGTACCTAAAAAAAGGAGTATTCCCATTATGCTTGTAAAACGATCTTCCAACCATAAGAAAATCAAAAATTATACTATTTCAAGGATCTCACACTCCTAGAACACATTCATTTACCACACTCATAATTTATCAAACACAGCTTGTAATTAGACCTCTAAGAGTCAAACAGAGCGTTGTATCCACAGGCACTGTGAGAGCAGCCTGAGGTGGCACAGGTGGCAGGTTGTACGTGAGCTAGATCTTGATCAATGCGGCATTACAGCAGCCAACCGGGGCCTGCACGCAAGGCCCATCCAAAAAATGTGGTGAGCTTTTTCCCAGGGAAACCAAACTCACCACCTCACCTTCCTGGTCTCAGGCCCCAAATGGCCACAAAAGTACTGTGCGGGCAACAGCCCAGGAAAAAAAACTCAACACCTCACCGTCTAGGTCTCAGTTTGCAGAGCTCTGTGGGCACTGTGCAAGCACCCAACGTTGGCACAGCTATCAGCCTTTAATTGGATGGCATCCTGATTAATACAGAAATCGAGCAGGCACCAAGCATCAACGTGCTTAGGGACACCTAGGTATTGTGCATTATACTGCCCAAGGAGAAAAAAACCCACCACCCCAAGGTCTTAGTCTCAGTTTGCAGAGTTCCGTGGGCACTCTCAAAGCAGCCAGAGCTAGCACAGGTGGCAGCTTGTCCCTGAGAGGCATCTTGATATTTGTGGATATCCAGGAGGCAACAGGCCCCTTAGGGCCGAGGGCCTACCTGGTACTGAGAAAGGCTTCTTCCCAGAAAAACAAAGCTCACCATCCCACGTTGCTGGTCTCAGTTTGAAGAGCTCCGTGGGCACTCTCAAAGCAGCCCGAGTTGGCACAGGTGGCAGCTTGACCCGGGACGGCACCGTGATATTCCGGCAAATCCAGCGGGGAGCCGGCCGCTAAGGGTGGAGGGCCGACCTAGTAATGAGATAGTCTTCTACCCAGCAAAACAAGACACACTACCCGACGTTCCAGGCCACAGTTTGAAGAGCTCCATGGGAACTCTCAAAGCAGCCCGAGTTGGCACAGGTGGCAGCTTGTCCCTGGGCGGCATCTTGTTATTCGGGGAAATCCAGCCTGCAACCGGACCCATAGGGCCGAGGGCCAACCTGGTACTGACAAAGGCTTCTGTCGGGAAAACAAAACTCAGAACCCCACGGTCCCGGTCTCAGTTTGCAGAGCTCCATGGGCACTCTCAAAGCAGCCCGAGTTGGCACAGGTGGCAGAATATCCCTTGGCGGCATCTTGATATTCGTGGAAATCCAGCAGGCAGCCAGCCATGAAGGGCCGAGGGCCTACCTGGTACTGACAAAGGCTTCTGCCGAGGAAAAAAAAAAACTCACCATCCCACGCTCCTGGTTTCTGTTTGTAGAGCACCATGGGTACTCTCAAAGCAGCCCAAGTTGGCACAGGTGGCAGCTTGTTCCTGGGCGGCATCTAGATATGCGTGGAAATCCAGCAGGCAGACTGCCTCTAAGGGCCGAGGTCCTACTTGGTACTGACAAAGGGTTCTGCCCGGGAAAAAAAAAACCCGAAACCCCACATACTTTGGCTCAGTTTGAAGAGATCCGTG